>NW_012267219.1:3667496-3677914 GCF_000151885.1 Dipodomys ordii
TTCTTGTCTAACTTGTTACCCAAAAAATTATTTATTTATTTGTTAAAAATTTATTATTCATTAAAAAAAGTAGACAGTGGTTATATATCAGAATAGGTTTGCTGGCCCTTTAGTTTTTCAGCAAAATCTTTATTACACCAATTCATTTTCATCAAACTGTAAAATGTGCTTTTGCTCCAGGTGAATGGCCACATTGCCATGGGTTTGCTGTGGGGTGGATGTGGGGTTGAGACTTATGTCTCAAGTGGAGAGTGCATAACCACAGGACTGAAGAATAACAAGGGTGAAATCTGAAAGAACTGTTTATTAGAACACGTGTGTAGACAACTCAGCCACCAAGGCCAAGGGCAAGGGCAAGGCAACAAGTAGTTCTTAGAGGGCTCCCAGTGCCGGGCTGAAGACCAGGGAGCCAGCAACATGGTAACCTGCGGTGCTTTCATAGATGATGCTGGTTGTTGTGAGACTATACAATTTACTTTGTTGGTGGTAGTGCAGTTTAGTGCTGCCATGAGGTGTTCTTTTAAAGCTATTGAGTATGTGTTTCAAAATTTTAAGTTTAGAATGTGGTACAGAGCCTAGCAGGCTAGAAGGAATAGAAGCTGGGAGATAAAGCTTATATGTTATTACCTGTGGCCTTGTGAGTAGATTATCTTTCTCCCTTGAGCATGGCTGTGCCTTCCAGAGACATTTTAACAGGCTGTCTTCCCACCTTGAAAAGACACAAGCAAGAACTTCCTGCCATATTTCACCCCTTCTTTTGATACTCCACCATACCCCCCCACACACAATCCAAATGAAAAAAATCTGTTTATCTTCTATAAAAAGCTAAGTGAATTTGTAAGGAATTCCTTGATCATGTACACTACAAAAGAGCGGTGTTTAAATGTGATTTTTTCTCTTTTACATAGATTTAAACAACAGAAGCAAAGCTCTTGAAATAGCACAAGCATAGTGTCCCATGTGTCCTGGCTCATGAACTTATTCTCAAAGACTTCTTTATAACACTTAGGGCCTGAACACCTGTGGCTGATATACTCCTTCCCTTTTAATTGTCAGATATTAATTATACAAAATGAAGACTTTCATGATGATATTTCCATATAACAATACTCACCTCACCTCTTCTACTCTTTCTCATTCCTTTCCCACATTCCCCTTGTTTTTATAAGTTTCTAAAAATGGTAAGAAGAATTTCAATCATGTTTTCTCTCAATTGCTCTCTCTTTTCCCCTTCATACTTTCTGCTGGTCTTCAACACATAATCCATCATTTTTGTTCATAAAATGTGACTTGTTTTTTATTTTACCCTTTTAGATCTCAATTATGTACATGAGAGAAAACATGTCTTTTTTAGCTTGGATTATTTTACTTACTATAATGACCTCTAGTTTCATCCTTTTTCTTTCAAATGGCCAAATGGTATAATTTTAATCTTTTCAATTGCTGAATAAAATTCTAAGGCGTGTGTGTGTGTGTGTGTGTGTGTGTGTGTGTGTGTGTGTGTGTGTATCTTCTTTATCCATTCATCTACTATTGGGCACCTGATTGATTCTACTACTAGGCTATTGTAAATAACACTGCATTGAAGAGTGTACAGGTACCTCTATTGTATGTTCTATGCTCTTACTTATGTGTGTGTGTGTGTGTGTGTGTGTGTGTGTGTGTGTGTGTGTGTGTGTAAGACTATGGGAGAACCTCCATACTGATTTCCAGAACCTCCATACTGATTTCCCTAGTGGTACTCTAATTTACCATCAACAGTTTATAATGGTTCCTTTTTTTTTCCTGTTTCCCTGGTGATCTTCTGAACTTCATTGGTATATCCCCTTTTCATCTCTATTTTAATTAACTTGGGTCTTCTCTCTCTTTCTTTTGGTTAGTTTCCATGTGGATTTGTAAGTCTTATTTATCTTCTCAAAGAACCATTTTTTGCTTTCATTGATTCTTTGTATTGTTCTTTTAATCTCTATTTTATTAGTTTGCTTTATTCCCATTTACTAATTTTGGTTTGGCTTATTTAGATTTTTCTAAGACTTTGAAGTAAATCCTTGGGTAATTTATTTGAGATTGCTCTGAGGTTTTAATGCAGGCAATCATAGCTATAAACTTAACCTCCCACTTGGACTGTCTTTGCTGTTTACCACAGATTCTAGTATGTCTTATTGTCATTTCCATTTGACTCTACGAATTTTTAACTTTCCTCTCTGATTTTTGCAATGACCCACTCATCTTTCAAAAGTTTACTTTTTGTGGCCAGGCATGGTTAGGTATCCCTATCGTCAGCAACTTGAAGGCAAAGATGAAGAGTACTGTATTTGTAGTCAGTCTGAACAAAAATTTTTTGAGACCCTATTAAGGCAGTAAACTGGGCCTGGTGGTGTACATCTATAATCTGAACTCTGTACAAGGCTGTAAGAAAAAGGCTCATGATGCAAGGCATGCCTCCTCTCCCTTACATTATGTCTAAAGAAAAAAGAGTTGAGAGTTTGGTTCAAGTTGAAGATTCCACATGAGGTCCTGAGTTCAAGCCCTAGTACTGCCAGAAAAAAGGTATTGTTCAATATTTATGTGTTTGTATATTTTTTATAATTTTTTTTGCTATTGGTGTTTAATTTTATCCCATTATGAGCTGATAAGATACAAGAAATGATTTCAACTTTCCTGAATTTATTAACATTTGCTTTATGGCCTAGTATGTAATTTATTTTAGAGAAAGCTCCATGGGTTTCTGAGAAGAGTATTTGCATTTGGCACCTGATGGATAGAATATAATAAGCCTGCCTTGTTGCAGATTTATTGTGCCTGGCTTTGACCAAGCATGATTAAAGTAAAATACAATAAATCAAAAGAAAATTGAAAACCCAAACTTTACATTTTCTGCACACGTATTCTGCAGCAGAGATACTGTCAGTCCCCCGCTAGCATCAGCCATGTTCAAATCATTACAGGATGTACCAAGTGTTTCCTGTCCTCCCTTTTATAAAAATACCCCTCTGACCAAACAAATGGTGTCCCAAAAGCAAAGCAGAAACTTATGTGCTACATTTAAAGGATAAAGTAAACATTCACATTTGTTGGAAGGGGGCCCATTTTTATTGGAAGTTGGGTAACATGATGAGGAAAATGGACCCTGCATCCACAAGACAGTGCTGCCCACTAAGCATCTTGAGTTTTTTTACCCCAGTGGCAGTCTCCTTGGAACTACATGCTTGTGGATACCAAGTATATTCCGTACAAGTCTAAGCCCATTTGTTCTGCAGTGTGGCAGAACTCTAAAGTTAATGTTGAAGTTGTTGAATTTGATTTGCCTTATCTTATTGATGACTGGTATATTAAAGTTATTCATGATGATTGTATCTGTATCTATCTGTTCCTTATGTCCAGTGGTGTTTATTTATTTATTCATTTATTTTTGTCAGTCATGGGGCTTGAACTCTGGGCCTGAGCACTGTCCCTCAGCTCTTCTGCTCAAGGTGAGCACTCTACCACTTGAGCCACAGCACCACTTCCGTGGCTTTTTTTTAGTGGTTTATTGGAGATAAGAGTTTCACAGCCTTTCCTGCCTGGGCTGGCTTTGAATTGCAATGCTCAGATCTCAGCCTCCTGAATAGCTAGGATGATAGGTGTGAGTTACTGGCACCAGGCCCAGTTGTGATTATTTTATGAAACTGGGTGTGCCAATGCTTGGTGCACATGAATTTATAATCATACCTTCTTGATGGATTATTACCTTTTGGGGGGGGCAGTTGTGGGGCTTGAACTCTGGATCTGGGTGCTGTCCCTGAGCTCTTCAGCTCAAGGCTAATGCTCTACCACTTGAGCCACAGCATCACTTCTGCCTTTTTCTGCTTATGTGGTGCTGAGGAATTGAACCCAGGGCCTCATGAGTGCAAGGCAAGCACTCTACCACTGAGCCACCTTCCCAGCCCTGTTATTACCTTTTAAAATATGTAGTGTCCTTCTTTGTCTCTTTTGATGAATTTTGACTTGTGCACACCGATTTCTGTTTGTTTCTGCTTCTGCTTTCTTGGTATATCATTCTCCATCTTCTCATGCTTTGTCTCTGTGTGTCTTAGTGAGGTGTGTCTCTTGAAAACAGTAGATTTTATTTTTCAATCCAACCAGCCAGTCTGTCTTTTGATAGTCATTTACATTTAGGATTATATTGAGAGACGGTTAACTGTTTTTTTGTGGGCCATTCTTTTAAAAAGGCAAGTTGATTTAATATTATTTGCTCTTTCCTTTCACCTTTATTCAATCTAGGATTCTGCTGGTTGGCTGAGTTGAATGTATTTGTTTCTTTCCTTATGAAAATGAATGCATTCCTATATCCTTTTAGTATCTTTGGATGAACTTTTGTAAAAGTCACATTGCTTTGCTTTTTCATAATACTCCAATTTCTATACTGTGATTTGTACAGCTGTTAGGTTCTCTTTCTTGTGATCACTCAGAGGGGAGAAAGCACATAGCAATAATGAGACCACTAGTTCAAAATCTAACCAGATATTTAAATGTAGTGAAAGTATCATTGAAAACACCAACTACATACCCAATATAGATACCAAAGAAAGGCTAGGGTTCTTATAGGATAATCTAGAAGCTCAAAAATTAATAAAGGTATAGGTTTTAAACTAGATTGTGAAAACTAAAGATATTAAAATATAAGTAGCATAAAGACGATGATTGGGAAAAGATGAAACGATGGAAGTAGGGAGAAAAATACAAAGGATGAAGATCTAAGAAATAATCATGTGTGAGAACACAGAATAAATATTACAGAGAACGATAGTACAAGCAGGGAAAGTAAAAAATAAGAATAGAAGAATTTTTAAAAGTTCCAATACCAACGTCAGTATTTCTTCTTTCTTGCTGAGTGTAAGGTCCACTCCTGGATGGCCAGCAGACTCCACCCTCCTCGCAGCAAAGTCTCCACCCAGTACCTGTGTTACCTAGGCAACTGGCACACCTGGAAGAGGTCACATCTGTACCTGCTGAGGTCACATCTGAATTTGATGTGGCCACACCTTTCTCTGCCCATACCCTAGATAAGGCCTAGCCCAGGCCCAGAGGCTCTCTCTCCTTGCTCTTTTCTGGCTCTCTCTGCTCTCTCTCTGCTCTCTCTGCTCTTTTCTAGCTCTTTTCTCTCTCTTTCCTTTCTTTTCCCAGCTCTCTCTCATTCCCAGGCCTTTCCCAGCCACGTGGAGTGTCAACCTTGCCTGGTCCCAGCAGGTCTACTGAATAAACCTACCCCTTACCTGAATACCACGTGCGTGCTGCTGTTTTTACTCATCTACCTCTCTCTCTGCTTTTGTCTAGCTCTTCTCAAGCTCCTCTCTTTTTCCTCTCTCTCTTTCTCAGCTCTCTCTTTCCTAGACCTTTCCCAGTCACATGAAGTGCCAACCTTGCCTGGTCCCAGCAGGTCTACTGAATAAACCTACCCCTTACCTGAATACCACGTGTGTGCTGGTGCTGTTCTTACTCGGCTACCTTTTTAAAAAAAACCTAACACTGAGCAGGAAGACAAATGGTAGCTGGGCTCAGAGCTCTGCCTCTTTTCGCCTCATGTGTTTACTCCTGCTTCTCTGGGTGTGGACTGGGGGCTATGAGGTTGGTGGTTGGTGAGGGCTCTGGATCTAGGACAGTGGCTCAGTAGGAGTGAACCAGCTGTGGACCTGGACTCTGGCCCACAGCAGCAGCAGTTTGGAAAAGTAAAAACCATTTCTGATCTGCTAGCACTCTCCACCTAAGAGTGCTGTGTCACCCAGGGCAGAGTGGGTCTGAGCATACCCTTTAAGGGTTGTATGCTCCACCAGATTGCCCTCAGTGGGAGGCTAAGGGGGGTACTAGACAGCTCTGGCTCATCCCCTATGAGACTTACAAACTCTACCTAAGTACACAGATCTGGTTCTCTAGTTACAAACTGGCACCTAGCATGCAGCTAGCCAGCCTTCTCTACTCACCAATGTGAACCTAATGTCCTTTCTTGCTCAGGAATGGAATTTGAGGAATGTCTGTCCAAAATTCAATGCTCTTAATCCAGTTTTCTTGAAACAGATTAAAAATAAAGACCTTTCAGAATGTCGTGGGAATAACTTGAAAGTTTTCTTTTATGTCCTTGAGATTCAAACATCTATGTTTTTGTATTTTTATTTCCCAAATCATCATATTCTTGTTTGCTTTCTTCTTCTCATGAATGAATAATCTTTGCCTCCAAAATGTGGTCCTTAGATGTCTCTTTTTCCCTTTTATTCAGGTTACTGCTTTGAAAATATTGGGTAAACCTGACATTTAAACTCCTCCAATATAATGTCATATATATTTCCTCTACCAGGAGCCTAGAGGCTAATGTTAAAATATAGCTTGAAGTATAAAAATTATTTCTAAGAGAACTAAGTCATTTCTTTTTCTTTTCAAAAAACAGTTTACCTAGATGAAAGGAAAGTATGCAATCTGTTTTCTTCTCTAGAATTCTTGAACCTGTTGGAGGATACTCCAAGAAAATGGCTCCTGACTCCTTTTCCTGTGATGAAGACCATGGGTTGGGTAGTCTGAATGATTAACTCAGGGCAAATTCATCAGCAAACTCCATTCATCCAGGGTTTAAGTGTTCCTTATAGTGAGTTCAGAGTCATGTGATATAATAAAAAGTCTACAGTAAAGAGAGCCTTTGGAGATGATCTAATGTGTCTGATTTTAGAAAAAGAATAAAGGCAAAAAAGGGTAGGTTCATGTCACATGTTGGTGTACAGTCAGAAAGAAAATCTAGGCAACTTCATCACTAGAGTTTAGCCCATTGTGGCTATTTCCCTTTGTGACACACTCAGGTATCCAACCTCCTCATCCTCCAATTCTATTGTGGGCTTGGCATGTGAGCAATAAAAGCAGCTGAGTCCCAGACAGAAGTAGTATCTTGGTAGAGGGAAGTTAGCCTTCTGGGTCCTGTGTGATTTGTGGGACCCACCCGGAGATAAGAGGGGCCAATTCCCTCCTCTCTCTAATCCAGATCATTCTCCACACTGACTTCAGCTCCTGGGAGATACTTCCTTTATTCGTAACCTGAGAAGGAAATCTTCATGTGAAGCCACAGTTTCTGGCTTTGTGTGGATGACAATAGGCAGGTACCACAGAAGTTCCCTCATATCATCCAACCTCGAGGTGGCTGGTCCCTAAATTCCTGTCCTATTGTCAGGTGAAGGTGGAGAGTGGTGAAAGGAACCATAATACATCAGAACTGAGAACCGTTGTTCTAACAATATATTTTAACTGAAAAGAAACTCTTACGCTTATTAGCATTGGAGAGCCAAGGGAATTTGGTGGTGGTTTCTTTTCTTAATGTAATAATTTGGCTTTAATTTTTATGTTTTGATTTTTTGTATATATTTTTTATTGTAATCATACTGTACAGAGGGGTTACAGTTACACGAGTAAGGTAATGAGTACGTTCCCTATCAAGCATTGTTATTCCCTTCTTTGTTGGTTTATGAAGTCTGTAACTTTAGTCTTAAGCTAAGTAACTCTCCAAAATGAAGAGTCAGGGGGAATGGGAAGTGGAAAACAAAAGTATGGGCAGAGGTAAATCCAGGAGCTGGATTTCAGTTTTTTCCACCTGTAATCCCAGCTACTTAGAATGTTAAAAATGGAGGCAAGAGATTTTATATATATATATATATATATATATATATATATATATATATATATCAGAATTATAATGAAGAAAAACCATGAAGAGCTTACATGTGCACACTGGGCAATCAGTGGCTTCTCTCCCTGGAGGGCAATCCTCATGGGAAAGTCAACCTCACCGAGAGGCTGTTTGTAAGTGTTGAGTCAAAGTAAGGATGCTCAGGCAGGGCGATGTAGCTGGGGTCAGGGGTCAGTATTTAAAGATTGCCTGAGGTATAGTCTCTGTAGCTGTGCCCAACACTAGCAATTTCTCTTCTAAACAATCTAAGAGAAACCCTTGGAAAGAAGATAACCTGTTTTGACTAAAACAATAAATAGCAAGCACTCGTTTATTTCCGGGCTCCTGTTTACTTCCAGTGCTCAGCAAAGCCAGTGTGACTGAGAGTCACTCTAGGCAGACAGCAACAGCTGACACAGCACCTCTATTATTACACACCATCCACGCAATAACTGTGGAGCTCAAGAATAATAGTGGAAATTTGGAGTAAGACTTTAGCATAGTCTTTAATTTACCATCTGGAAAGGAGACCAAATTGAGTCAAGTATAAGAAACTCTAGCTCAAGAGTCACGCATGCAGCTTCAGTGCAATTATTGGGGGAAGGTAGGAAGCAGAAAAACAATTACCTTGGAAGTTGATTGTTAACAGTATCATACTATCATTAGCAGTAAAGGAGCAATTATCACAGTTAATAAAAACCACATTACAACATATGACAGATAAAGAAAGCACAATGGGAGAAATTTAAAGGGCTCTATTTCTTGCCAGATTTTATATTAGGTGTTAGCTTATTTATAGGATTTATACTCTAGGAAAACAAATGTTGAAAATGGAAATGAACAAATCTAAAGTCATTGGCTTCTTTGAACCATTGTGGTTCTATAATATTCTGGTCATTTATATCTCCTACAAAATATATTAATTCTTCTATTTAAACCATAGATGGCTTTCTAAATATATTTTACATGGCACAATTTTGTTCTGCCAATAGAAATTTCCATGTTAATTTATGAGAAGCAGCTTTTATCATATCAGGTGTGAGGGTCACACAGATCCATGCGCCCCCTGCCTGCCTCTGTGCCCCCTCTGTGTCCCTTCCCACCTTGCTTATCTTCCTACAGCCAGCCCCACACCTCCCTATATCCTCCTATGGGATATTCTCATTGGCAGCCAGGCCTACCTACCTGCTACTTCTGTGAATTCACTGCTGGCATTAATTCTCCTGTTCCCTAGCTTCATTCCTACAATTTCCTTAAAAAACAAAACAAAACAAAAACTTGACCAGGGGACACAAGTGGTCATAAGTGAACTTTGAAAGGCTGACTGGAAGCCTCAATTGTTCTCTTACGGTTTTTAGTGTTTTGCACAACCCTGGGGTCTTTGTACATAGAGTCAGGGAAACGATGGCTCTTGTGAGCACTGATTTTCTTATGTGTCATTCCCAATACAGAGCAGGTATTCCACGATGCATAGCTTAAAGGATGCTGAAGAGAAACCCTTCTATCTAAAGGGCAGCCAAAGTGCAAACTCTGGTGGCTCCATGGTAATCCTAGCTACTTAGGAGGCTGAGATCTGAGGATCATGTTTCAAAATTAGCCCAGGCAGAAAAGTCCCTGTAAGATTCTTATCACCAATTAACCACTCAAAAAAAAAACCCAGAAATGGAGTGGTGGCTTAAAGTGGTAGAGTGTAGCTTTGAGCAAAATTGCTCAGGGACAAAGCTCAGGCCCTGAGTTCAAGGCACAGGACTGACAAAAAAAAAAAAGTGCAGGCTCTCATCTAGAGCTGGGTTCTCTTCTCTAATGTTGGCAGCTTTCCCTCACCACCTTTCTAAGTTATTCTAGCCCAGAATAGCTCTCCAGCTCAGTGTATCTCCAACATCAGTAGTTAGAAATACTGACCTGGGAAACTTGATGGGAAATGTGAAATTCTGTCTCCATAGGAAGAGATCCTGAATTTATTGGTTGTGTAGAAGTCAGGCAAGCTGAGGCCTTACTACAGATGAATTCACAGGTGTTTCTGATTCCAAGCCAGGACTAGAGACCATGGTACAGCCCAGCACCAGAGTAAAGACACCGTTGTAGCCTTACTGGTTGCTCTGCTGACACTCTGCTCTCTTTATGTTGGTCTTAAGGCTAGTACTGGTTGAGACTGATTTCTCTCCAGTCCTTATTTTTTGGGCAGTTGTAGGGCTTGAACTCAGGGCCTGGGCACTGTCCCTGAGCCTCTTTGTGCTCAAGGTTAGTGCTCTTTCACTTGAGAGACTGTACCACTTCTGGTTTTCAAGCAGTTAATTAGAGATAAGAGTTTCACGGGCTTTTCTGCCTGAGCTGGCTTTGAACCTCGATCCTCAGATCTCATCCTCCTGAGTAGCCTGAGAGCCTGACTCTCTCTCTTTTGAGACTCTCTATGTAATTCCTGCTGGCCTCCAATAACCACCCTCTTGCCCCCACCTACTGAGTATTGGGGCTATAGGCAAACACAACTATGCTTGTCATGAGTTCATTTCTGAGATAAATGTCTATTAGGGAAATTGCTAGCTTGTAAGGTAGCTGCATGTAGTTTAAAAAAGACTTTCTCAGCTATTTGCTAGCGTGTCAGCATCATATTACACTCCTGTCTTACTTGTGTAACTTATCAAGGGTTGGCATTCTTTACATGTCTAATCACCTCTATAATACAACTTTATATGTTTTATAAGATTTTCCCTTCCTTCCTTCCTTCCTTCCTTCCTTC
>NW_012267219.1:3678039-3678533 GCF_000151885.1 Dipodomys ordii
CTAGAGACACACCTTCAATCTTTTTAGGCTTTATTTTTAGATAAGTGCTCATATTTTTGCCCGGATCTAGCACTGAACTTTAGTCCCCTGTGCTGCCCTTACATAGTCACTTTGTGAAGACATAATACTGGAATCTTCTCAAATTTGTAGCTAAGAGCACAAATATGAACCAACAAAGGATTATAGGCATGAGTCACCACACCTGACTCAACTCTCTGTCTTTGGTAGGACACTGCCTTGAGCAATTTGTTGCAGGTCAGTTGGAAACAAGTTCTTGAGTTTCTGTTTTTTGAGAATGTTTTGATATCTCCCTTTGTTCCTGAAAGATATTTTTCTCTGGGGATAGAATTGTGGGTTGGCTTTTTAAAAAATACCTCAAAAATATTGTGCTATTCCCCCTTGGTTCCCATGGTTTCTGACAAGAAAAATGCAGTCATTTGAACCTTTGAATTGCTTTTCCCCACAGGGAAAGCCTCACAGCACCCTGGCTATGC
>NW_012267219.1:3678863-3704865 GCF_000151885.1 Dipodomys ordii
CCCATGTAATTATAACTCCTCTGTACAATATTCTCACAATTAAAAAAATAATAATCTCACACTTTCCTTACCCAGGCTGGTTTTGAACCCTGATCCTCAGATCTCAGCTTTCTGAGTAGCTAGGCTTATTGGGGTGAGCCACCAGTGCCTGAGCTTATGGGTTTTTAAAAATTATGTTTTAAGAAACTTAGCCATGATGAGTTTCTGCATGGATTCTTTTGCTTTTATCTTGTTTGAGACTCTTAAACTTGGAGGGTCCGATGTTATATCTTCAAGGAGTCTTCTCTTTTCCCACCAGGACTCCAGTGACACAAAACTGTGAATTTTTGTTACCATTCCATGGCTTCAGAGCTTCTGGGAGTTTTTGGCTGGTTGGTTGAATTTTGTGTTCAAGGCTTCTCTCTGTTGTTCAGATTGATTTATTTCTATTGTTTCTGTTTTCTAGTTCACCCATAGTTCCCTGTGTTCTCCCATTTTCACTGTTAAGCCCATCCAACTGAGCTTTGTTAAGGAAGTCATTATTGTTTCCAGTTCTAAAATTTCCACAGCGTACTTTCTATCTTCTTCCATTATCTGGCTGAGACTTGGGGTTTCTTTGGCCAACACTTTCTATTTCTTTACTTGCTGTTTCAAGCATATTCATAATTGCTAATTGGTGCACTTACGATTTTATTTTATGAAGGCTGATTTCACATCTTTGTCCAGTGTAGGCAACATAACCACCATCCCAATGTTGGCCTGAGTTGATAGATTTTTTTTTCTTTTTCCATCCAGCTGAAGAATTTTTCTGACTTTCAATATAATAAGTAATTTTCATTGAACTTTTTTTTTAAGGAAATGGTGAGACTGGATCTTATTTAAACCTTTGGCTTAGTTGGCTGTCTTTGACACTGCTCCAGCAGGAGAATAAGGAGATGGAATTCATCTCATGACTGCCAGTGGGGAGTGGAAGCCGAGGTTCCTGACTTAGCCTCTGATGACCCTTAAGGAGGAGTCTTAGGCCTGGATCGTGGTAGGAGGGATACAACTTGGCTCTCAATGACACTGTGGTGAGGATGGCTCCATTTACTTCAGCAGTGTGAGATAACAAGAGAAAATCTTGACTTTTCCACTAGGCTCAGTCTGATATCACTCAACCAGGAAAGGAACGAACCTTCATGACTGCCAGGCAGTGGGAAACACTGATAAGGAGTGGAGTCACTTATAAGGGAAAAGGGTTGTGGCTCTCCACTTCATTTTATCTTCTCATAATTATTATAATAAAGTGAAGAATGGGCCTGAACTCATTTCTTCAAGGCCCCTTCTTATATATGATTTCATACTGAATAACTACTTGTCCTCTCACCCTTGTGAAGTCTCTGAATTTTACTCCACTCCACTCTAATGTAACAAATATCACATTACCATTCTCGGTGACTTTGAATCAGATTTCAAAGCTCCAGTCATCAGGGTGGTGATCTATATTAGCTGCAAATTAGTTGCCTGGTAATGAGGTTGGGTTAGGAGTCAGTCATCTAGGGTCTGCATTCCCAAGGTCATATAAAAGGACAGAGGTCTAGGCAGTTTCTTGTCTTCAATGTGATGATCACAGAGAATTTATGACTCGATTATTATAATCATTAGTTATGAACTTCACTTTGCTATGGTCCCTTTAACATCCAGGTTACTGAGCCACACCTGTGCTAACCTGAAGCAGAAGTGTGGGGAGTGGGTGTTGGTGTTTGATGCACATTTCTTTCATATGCAAAGGAGTCAGACTCAATTCTATTACTTCACCAAATATTCTTTTCTCTTCTTAGGTTGGAAGACTCTCCCTATTAAAGAGAGAGAAATTTTTTTACTTCCTCTTTTTCAACCACAAGGCCTTTCTTTTCTATCTTCTTTCTTTGGCCTATAATTTTTAAAATGCATTCAAATCTACTGGACCCCAAATCTTTTCTAATTTTAACGAGGGAGGAAAAGCTCTGTTGAAATCAGAATGCAAATCAACATCTCAATAAACCGGCTCTTCCTCTCTTAGACTGAAGGTTGTATTTTCCCCATCAGTATGATGCTGCAAATCTATTCTTGGTGAGACTTCAACCTAAAATCGCCATCTGCCATAATCCCTCTGCCTTTAGTAAAAGAGCTTTGTTACTATGAGGTACCAGCTGGTCATTTCTCTCATTATTCAATGCAAATATGTTATAGGAAGTGAGTATCACATGAAATAACATTTCAAAAATATAATGCCACATTAGAAAATGCTCCTAAATACCAACAGAATGCATTTGTTGGCCAGGGGACTAGAAGCAGCTTGTTGGAACTCATTTTGTTTGTTATAACTAAGCCTCTCTGGAATGAGTTCTTCTTTTCCAACGTGTAATGGTTCATTTCATGCATGGAACAACTGTAATGAAAACAGCTCTCTACTAAGTCTTTGCCTTTTGGCTTTAAATTGCAATTAAAATAACATTACTCAGATCTCCGTTTTTCCCCATCTTTACCTCGGGTGCTTGGGTCCTGGTTATCTCTCTAAAATTCTTTGCCTCATACAGAAATATGTGAGAGGCTGAGAAAAATCAATTTTCATGAAAGAAAGGATGAGCAAGAAACAGACTATTCCAAACACACACACACACACACACACACACACACACACACACACACTCAGAAACTGCTAAAAGCTTTTTATAACTAGCAAAATCATCCTGAAATACATCAATAAATGAACTAAAGGCTTGGGAGGTAGCCAACATATATAGTTGCAGGCAAAACTGGCTAAAGGGTGTTAATAAATTTACATCCCATTATAGGGGACAGTGAAGGTTATGTCTTCTGGCCAAACAGGAAGTGTTTGGAAATAGATGAGTTTCATAGTACTGAAAGTGGGGCTAGGGAGCAGTTCTGGTTTGCAGACTCTAGGACCACACAGAAACAGTCAGGAAGAGTCAGCAGCTAACTTGCCACTTTCCAAATCCACTCTCATCTGAGACTTCTCCCTTTTCCTGAAAACACAACCTCTGAAGCCATGATTTTTCAACCTGTCTAGAAACTCAGGTCATCACTTGCAGAGCACAGACAGATGCCATTCTCTGCTGTCATTACGATGTCACCCTGGCTCCCAGGCCAATTCTTCCACAGCCTTCATACTGCCTTCTCCCAGTGATAGCACTGTGACACGCCTCCATCTCTTCCCCCCATCAATTTAATCCCACGACTGCAAGCATCTCCATCTCAGTGAAGATCCACACATGTTGGCATCTTTCCCACCTCTGGGTTACCTATGGAATGAAACCCTTATTCCTTAGAATATGCATTTCTTTTGTTCCCCACCCTTTTCTTTGTGCTATTCTTGAGGTTTGAACTCAGGGCCTGGGCACTATCCTTGAGTTATTGTGCTCTCTCTCTCTCTCTCTCTCTCTCTCTCTCTCTCTCTCTCTGTCAGTCTTGGGGCCTGAACTCAGTGCTTGGGAGCTGTCCCTGAGCTTTTTTGTTCAAGGCTAGCACTCTACTACTTGAACTATAGCACCACTTCTGACTTTTCTGTTTATGTGGTACTGAGGAATTGAACTCAGGGCTTCATGCACGGTAGGTAAGCACTCTACCATTAAGCCACATTCCCAGTCCCTGTTGTGGATTTTGTTTGCTCAAAGCTAGCACTCTACCACTTGAGCCACAACTTCACTTACAGCTTTTTGGTAGTTTATTGGAGATCAGAGTCTTACCAACTTTCTTGCTCAGGTTGTCTTCGAACTACAATCTTTAGCTTTTTCAGCCTCCTGAGTAGAGTAGCTAGGATTAGAGGCATGAGCTGCAGTGCCAGGCCTCTTTTCCCATTTTTTGTCTTATGAAAAAGATTCCCATCTTTTGTTGGGAAATCCATTAGTGTGTGTGGTACCATGTATTGACTCTACACTCGTTCTGAGAAAAACTAAGGAGGAAAGGTGAATTTGGCTCATGGTTTCCCAGGGGTCAGTCTGCAGGTGGCTGATTCACTTCACCTGCCTGGCCAAGTATCATGGGAGTGGAAGAATGTGAAGGAAAGCTGCTAGCCTCATGGCAGACAAGTAGAAGAGAGAACAGCAACAAGACAGGGACCAAGACAAAATAGCCCCATCGATTGCCTACTTGCTCCTGCTAGGTCTTGCCTTCTAAAATTTCCAGAACCTTCTCAAATAACACCACCAGCTGGGAACAAGCATTCAACAATGAGCCAGAGGGGATCGTTCATATTCAAATTGTAACAGGTACTGTTCCCCACCCCACCTCCCTCCCCAAACCATAAATAAACATTTTATTTTTATGTCACTTTTGGTCCATTTCTGATTTCTGTAATCTAGGACTCCAAGCTGTGGGAATTAGTATCTCCTCCTCCTCCTCTGCCTCCTCCTTCTTCCTCCCCCTTCTGCTTTTCTTCCTCCTCCTCCTCCTTCTGCTTCTCTTCCTCCTCCTCCTCCTCTTCTTCCTCCTTCTCCTCCTCCGCCTCCTCCTTCCTCCACCTTCCTCCTCCTCTTCCTCCTCCTCCTCCTCTTCTTCTTCTTCTTCTTCTTCTTCTTCTTCTTCTTCTTCTTCTTCTTCTTCTTCTTCTTCTTCTTCTTCTTCTTCTTCTTCTTCTTCTTCTTCTTCTCTTCCTCCTCCTCCTCCTCTTCTTCTTCTTCTTCTTCTTCTTCTTCTTCTTCTTCTTCTTCTTCTTCTTCTTCGTCTTCTTCTTCGTCTTCTTTTTCTTCCTTCCTCATTTCCTGTCACCTCCAACTCTCCATGGTTAGCTGTGTGGAGCCCACAGAAAATACTTTATGTTCTTTCTTCTCCAGGGATATGCATATAGTAATCCTTTCTACCCTAGCTCTGTCCATTCCTTCAGGAAGCATTTGTTGTAACTTAAAGAATGGAGTATCTTCTCTTACAGAGTAGGGCCTTTCTTTTCCTCCTGATCACTGTCTCATCTTGTGTGAGTTGTCCTTTAGCCATAAGTCCACCAGTACATAGTCTGTATTCTACTCATGGAGCTTTCTCCAATCCCCACCTCCTCAAGTGGAATCCAGGACAGCTGGTAATGATCACTCAGTAAGCTGGCTGCCAAGTTAATTTAGTTGTAGGTGACCTACAAACATGCATATTTCCTTTGGAGGAGGAATTGGAAGGAAGATAGTCTTGAATAGTTGTGTAAAGTTAAGGTTTTTTACATTTCAGCTATATCTGTATCTTTGTGTGAATCTACACCTGTGTGACTTTCTGCTTGAGAGCTTTTAAGGTGCATTCATTTTCATTAAAAAAGCTTATTCTAATAGGCAACTCAATGTTGGTATTATAAGTGAAAAGACATTATTTCTGATTGATAAAGGTATAAATGACTGAAAATTAAAGGCATTATGTGAATAATATATATATGAATATTAGTGTTAAATAATGGTGGATACTCTTAACACACATTCTGACATACCTTTCAGAGCCAGTTTTGCATATCATAAGAATTGTGCATGTTGCTGTTCTTTTTTTAATTTAAGTAGTTGTACAAAGATGGTCCCATTCTACAAAACTGTATTTGAGTACAAAGTGTCTGACAACATTGTCACCCATCTCTCCTACCCCATCCCTTCTCTCACTTTTTTTTCTTTAATTGAGATTAGGTGATTACATAAATTTCACATATTTCACAGTATTGTGGAATAGTGATACTTAAAGTCACAAACACATTTCATGTTGCTGTTCTGAAATAATCTTTTCCCTCTATCTTTTGCAAGTCTGCACACCTGAAAACCATACCAATCTATAGCAAGTTCCTTTGCAGGCTGCCCTCCTATCAGGGCAGAGGCTGAGGTGCCGCCAACACCAAGTTATTGCATTGTTGCCTGGAGCAATACCTGCCACCTTCCAGTGAGCTCAGCTTTCTTGGGAAGGGTGCCTAAGGATCTGCATTCTACAGCATGTGGGAGAGGATGGATAAGCTCCTAGCATAGATAAAAAAACAATTAAAAAATATGAACCTCAGCTGGCACTCTTGGTCCATGCCTGTAATCCCAGCTACTCAGAAGGCTGAGATCTGATGATCATGGTTCAAAACCAGTCCAGCAGGAAAGTCCATGAGACTCTTTTCTTCAATAAACCACCGGAAAACTGGAAGTGGTGTTGTGGATCAAGTGGTAGAATGCTAGCCTTGAGCTGAAGAACTGAGGGACAGCGCCCAGGCCTAGAGTTCAAGCCCTGTGATCGGAAAAAAAAAATATAAAAGAAATAGAAAAAAATCACAATTCCCATCTCAGGGCCTTTGTTAGCTGGGAAGGAAAAATGTTGGTACATTGAACTCTATTACCAATATACATCTCTCTATCTCCATTATATATTTTTATTTAAAAGTAAATAGTCTCATAAAAACAAACTCACAAACTATTCACTGTACTTTAATAAAGCAAAGACAAAATAATTTGGTTTTATTCCCATATTTGCTGGCTTATCCTTGGTCCAGGCTGCTCTCAAATGTATAATCCTCCTCCCTTAACTGGTTGAGAGCTGGTATTGTAGGGATGCACCAGCATGTCTAGCTTCTGTTTTCACTTTGAATGCTGTTATTTTGGTAATCTGATAAAAATCCACACACCAGACCCAACACAGGAAGATCACAAGGACTCCTCTACCTTGCTGCTTTCATTCACCTACCAGTCTTTTCCAGTGGTATCTACCATTTTGAATTCTGGTTTCATAGTCTCCAGCATTTTCCCCATGCTTTCATGATATAGGAATGTATAAACAATAAAGTTTTTGCTTTATTTGCTCCTTTCTGAAAAGAGCAGCCTGTCTCCAGGAATTTTGTTTTGTGCACTCAACACTGTATTGTGTTTCCAAGGTCAATTCCTATTTTACTTATGATTACAGTCAACTGTTTCTGTTGTAATGCTGTGTGTGCTGCTGTGTGTGTGTGTCCATTTTTCCTGGCCCATTGAATGTATAATTTGCAATTTTTCTTACTTCTGTTGTTAACAAACACCAGTGAGCAATCTGAGAGTCTTCCCAAGAGCCTTTGTAAAAAACATTTGGGGATTATTGGATGATAGGAGACGCATCAAGCAATCTACAAGCCTCCATGTGCCCTTTGTTGTTATCTATCTGTGTCTCTGTGAAGTATGTAAAGCGCATAACTTGTAGACTACTTTCAAGGATAAAAATAACAGATACTACACTTTCATTCGTATAGTCTTCAATTACTCAAGAGAATGAATTTCTATTTATTTGATCTTAGTGGTAAATTATATCAACCCAAAGTCTACAGAATGAGAATACCATAAAACAATAGTTCCTGAACTCCATGGCATATTAAAATCACTTGAGAAATATTTTTAAAAACTCAGTGCCCAGGCTACTTTACAGATCAATGAAGTCAAGGTCTCTGGGGATAGATGAAATATCAGTATCATTTTAAATAAAAGATTCCAATGTATAGTAAGCCAGTTCTCTAAGCCATAGATTACAATAAGTGTGACTACTTGTATTTCAACTGGGCATATGTAGACAGACTGAACTTGAGGACTGAAAATAAAATTTAATATACATTTTTTAAATCATGAAGTATTGATTTAAAAATCTACAACCAGTTATTAAAAAACAGACTAGCCAGGTGCCAGGAGTTCATGCTTGTAATCTTAGCTAATCAGGAGGCTGAGATCTGAGTCTCTTGGTTCAAAGTCAGCCCAGGCAGGAAGACTTATCTATAATAAACTACTCAGAAAAAGCCAGAATTGGTGTTGTGGCTCAACTGGTAGATTGCAATCCTTGAGCAAAAGAAGCTCAGGTACAGTGCCCAAGCCCTGAGCTCAAGCCCCAGGACCAGCATAAAAATAAACAACCAAAGCCAAAACCCTTTACATAAAACATGATTAAATCCCAAATCACCCTTATTCTCAAGAGAGAGAAGCAACTAGTTCTAATGGAAATTCGTACTCTTTCTTTCTCTCACTGTATTTTCTATGGCTCTTTCTTCAAAATACTTTTTTGGGGTTCTTTTCTTCACTTTCTTTATCCCTACCTTGGTCAAAAAGCTTTAGAAAGCATTGAAAATGCATGATGTCTAGAACTGAGATATTTCTTTAAATCCTTCTTCCTTAGTCTCTCAGTTACTTTTCTTCTGATCTGCCATGTCCTTTCCATAGATGTCATTCCCTGTCATCATACAAAGAACACTCCCTGGAAATTAGGGCAAGATACTTGCCCTTCCTCCAAGCAAGCTTAATCCACAAGGTGATTAGTCCATGCTTATTTGGCAAGACTTGTTGAGCTGTATGCTGTGCACTGAGCCGGGCAATGAGACTGTGGAGATACTCAAGGCATGGTTGACAATTAGGTTAAGAAAATGAACTTTCAATCAGATAATTCCTGTAAAAATCAATTTATTTCATTAAAATAATGATATTTATATGGTTAATAACTCCCAAATTATACAAGTAAATCTATCCACAATTGTCTAGTTTCATATATAACATTCTCTTGTTGGAGAGCTGTTATTAGGATATTTTTGTGTGTATCCTTTTAGAGATGTTAGTATATCAAATATGAGTGGATGTTTATCACAATACCTTTTCACAACCATTAGATTATTTCAGGTTTGCACTTTGAAAAAAACAGATAGCTTTAAGCTTTTTCTATTGCAGTACATTAATATGCTTTAATTAATTTTGCAGCCTCCTAGAGGCATTCAAATTATTCCCATCATTTTCTGTAGCAACTAGAGCTGCACAGATCTTTCTGAATATGCCATTGCATTATCTCTTTGTGTAAAATTGAGGCTAAATTCCCTGCAGTGGAACAATTTGGTCAGAGAACTTACCCTTTGATACATAATGATCTATTGTCATGCTCGGTAGTTATACCCAATTCCCACACTTGACAGTATTTCATATGGACAGGCTTAAGTCAACACAATGTATTCATTGAAATTTGCAGTTTTGCTGGGTTGATACTGGTATGATCTTAATTTACATAACTCTGTGATGACTGAAATCAATCTTCTGTTTATAATATTAGTGTTCTGAAAATGAAGTGAAGGAAACACTTGAACTGCATATGTTAAAAACCAACATAAGCACAAGAAGTCTGAGCAGTTTGCACTGGACATTTTCTCAAAATGTAGCTACCAATTATAGTAAGTCATGACAATTTTCCTTTTCTCTATTCTTTTTTGCCTTACCCTTCTACTTGATGTTTTAAAATGTACCATAGGGCTGGAGGCATTGTTTACCTGATAGCATACTTGCCTAGAAAGCATTGAGCCCTAGTCTCATGGCACCACCAGGGCCTGAGGCCCTGGATTCGATACCTAGCTAGTATTACTAAGTCAATAAATAGATCAATAGTCAATAGAGAGAAAGAAGGGCACAAAGAAAGAAAGAAAGAAAGAGAGAGAGAAAGAGAGAGAAAAAGGGAGGGAGGGAGGATGAAAGGAAGGAAGGAGAGAGGAAGGAAAAAAGGAAAGAGAGAGATACCAAGTAAGCAAGGAAGGAAGGAAGAAGGAAGGAAGGAAAGAAGGAAGGAAGGAAGGAAGGAAGAAAGAAAGAAAGAAAGAAAGAAAGAAAGAAAGAAAGAAAAAGAAAGAAGGAAAGAAAGGAAGGAAGAAATAAAGAGAAAAGAAAATAAAAAGAAAAAAGAGGAAGAAAAGAGCTGGGCACTTGGTGGCTCATATCTGTAATCCTAGCTACTTGGGAGTCTGGGAACTGAGGATCATGGTTCAAAGCCAGCCTTGGAAAGTAACATCTGTGAGACTCTTATCTCCAATTAACTACCAGAAAATTGGAAGTGGTGCTGTGGCTCAAAGTGGTGGAGTGCTAGCCTTGAGCAAAAGAGTTCAGAGACAGTGCTGAGGTCCTGAGTTCAAGCCCCAAGACAGACAAAAAAAAGGAAGAAAGAAGAAAGAAAAATAAAGGAAAAAGGAAAGAAAAATGTAGCACAGTGTTGGCCTCTGGACTTCTATCAATATGTTCTATAAGTGACTTTTTTTTTCATTTTACTTGAGTTCATATTTCAGGTGTTGGGTAGTTTTTATACTGCATTTCCCCATCTGTTTTTCTAATATTCTAATATATTATTGCCTGTGTAAGTGTGAGAGTAGTTGCTTTTTAAAACAATTCTAACATGTCAGACTTTACAGAGACAAAGTGTAGGACCTCATTTAAAGGACTCAACAACTGTAAAATTTAGTCCTGAGAAACCATCTCTATGTCCACACAGAGAGTTTTATTTACCTGCTACCACTGTCTCAGATAACCTAATCAGATACATAGATAGAAAACCACAAAAGAATTCTAACTCCAGATCCAGTAGATTTGTTCACTAGCTGGCTGTGACACAATCACCTTTAGTGTTCTTGGCTTCTGCCCGCCTTTGTGTACTGTTATCCACAGAGGTGTTCTTAGGACCCTGGTGAGCAAAGGTATGAACTGGCTCTAATCTACTTGATTTCCTCCTCTAGGCCTCACTGACAGTTGAGTTTTCTCTGGGTCAAGCTGTCAACATACACATTCCAGTTAGAAGAACTTAAGAGAGTTACTTCATAGACAAGTCAGTGCACAATTGATCAGGAATTTCTCCCAGCCTTTCCCTGACCTGGTCTTTATACAGGGTTTTTCACTATAATCAAAAGGACTGGATCACCTACCTTGCCTGTTGGGATATTCCTTCTTTGGTCTAAAATAAATTAACACAGCCCTGAAAGAAACCTTTTATCCCTTTGGTATCCCTCATCACCATTCTTTGAAGTGTTTTTTGAAAGGAGCGGTTGAATCAGAACCTTTCATGAAATTGTCAGTCAGATTCCTTAGAGCCAAAATCTAAGCAGCATTTGTGTGTGAGCTGGCACACATTTTTCCCTCTTTAAGCCCAAGGGTTTTTCCCTTGCAACCTGGAAAGCGGTATCTGCTTTTACTATGGTCCTAGCTCCCTGGTACCAACTGATAATTTCAAAACAGATTTTGATTGAAGAAAGGCTGAACATAATCAAGTATAGGAAATGACATTTGCCCTATTGTGTTTTAGCCTTGAAACTTCCTGTCTGGTAATATTTTGGTGATTAATATTTGATGGATGTTTAAGAAACAAATCTCACAGAGTAACAAGGCCAGCTTTCCTTGTGATAAACAGAGTGCCCTATGTAAAACCAAAAAGAAAGAAAGAAAATACTTAAGATTGATTCTTTGAGGTTGATAAGATGATCCCCAGCTCAAAGGGCCTTGGAGATAAAGACCCCAAATGATTTTGAAGAAACCTCAGAAATAAAACACAATTAAAGAGATGATGATAGGAAATTATATTCCGTTCAATGCCTCCCTCAATTAATGCTCTTTCAGTTAAAATTAGATTCTGTTTTCACCATGTTTACATTCAAGTTCACTATTTTTTTACCTTCATCTCTGCAAAATTTGTTTGCTTTTTCTTTTTCTCATCTGAATCTATTTTTCACTCATGTATCTCCAGAACTATGTACTACTCCATAAAATTTTGCTGCGTTAATTGACTGTGAGACCAATTGCTTTCATCTATGCTCTCGTTTCTTTCCATCTTGTCTCAGGTGAGTTAGTTTTATTGCATACTTTTGATCTTTCTGGCTCAGCGAGCCTAATTTTCCCCCTCCTTTTCTTTCTTAACATTTTATTTGTATGTCTCATCTTGAAACAATGAGGAAAAGTTCTTTGTCAACTGAACACCTCTTTGCAGCTATGGCTATAACATCTAGCTCCTTTTCTGCTGAGCTTCATGAAATAAATACCTGGTTATGCTGACTGACTTTGCTCACTTCCATGTTTTACAACTTGCTGCATTCTGCCCCTTATTGTGTCCTAATGATCCCAGCTGGCCACTTCCCAATGCTGACTACGCCTTCTTGTTCAGGAGCATTTAACACCTATGTCTGAAACACTCCTTTTCACTGGCTTCTGCCCTGGTGCTTTCCTGCCTCTTTTTTCCTGTCCATCTGTCAGCTCCTTACCGCCTTCATTTGGACAGTTCCATCCTTTGCCTGTCTCTCAGTGGTCAGTATCCTCCAGGGGTGATGATCTGCATCCTTTCCTCAGGTGGCCTCTCCTGAGCATCCTCCCAGACCGCCTTAAAACCAGAAGGACAGGACTGAGTATCTATCTACCTCCACATCCCTCGCAGAACTTTATTTCCCAAATGCTCAAATCTAATACCATGTCTCCCAGAATTCTGCCTGTCTTCCTTATCTCTCAATTTCCATGGTGCCCCCACTCTCTTCTATTTTCCAGTTCAAACCAGAAGCATAGGTAGCATATCCCATCTCATTCATTCTCACCCCTGCTGAATTACAAGATTCAGTTAAACATTTACTAATCCCCACTAGCTCTGCCCTAGGACAGACCATATTGCCTTTCAGCATTGCTACTAAGATTCTCCCACTTGACCTTTCTGCCTTCATTCATCCTTTCCCAGCAGGGCCAGTATCATCTTTCTATATAATAATCATCTGGTCACATCCCTCTCTACTTAAAGTCCACGATTCTCCTTTCATTCAATCAGAGTGACATTGAAGAAAGTCTCCCCTGTTGGCAGGAAGCCTCTTGTGCTCTATGCCTCAGACATATTCATCTTCAGACCCTGATTTAGCTGCCATTTCCTCCAGAGAGTATTTTATGGCTATCATGGGCTACATTAACTGTTCCTACTATGTTTTTCCATCGCAGAGCAATGTCACCATTTTCAGTGCATTGTAATTAGTTTTTATTCACATAGTCTCTAAAGTATAAGTTCCTAAAGGACAGAGATTGTTTTTTATCTAACTCATTATTATACTCCAAGGATATTTGCTGGCATATATTAGATATTCACTTAATATTAATAAGATAAAAGTGTGATTCAGTCTGAATTGCTTGACAAATGACTTACAAGTAGGTAAAAGGTCGGAATACAAAATAAATGTGAAAAATGATCAGGGTAGACCTCTGATATAAGTTTTATGTCTTTTCCTTACCTCATTGGTTCCTAAGAAACTTTTCCTTAGAGCTGTGGAATGGTATAACTTAGCCTTACAGTGATTTCAATTTTTATACTAAGAACTGCTGCTTATTTATTGTCGATAGAAGGACAGAACTTTGTGGCTGCAATTGTCTTATGTATAGTTCAATGCCCCATGAAAGTAATGGAATCAAATTTCTGGAATAAATTGAAGTGAAGTCTATTGAGAACATACAGAATGTACTAGTCACTGAGTAGCTGTTCCATGTGGTAACACTTGGATTAATTCTTGAAGCTCCCAGTAGGAAATTCAGTCAATTATCAGATGACTTCACAAAAGAAAATAATAAGGGTTGTTATTAGCAATCATAAAAATATATCATGGATGGATGCATTTGTGCTATTTACTAAGCACATGAATGCACATGTAGATCTATTTCAATTAGTATTTACTGGGAACCAGAGACCCAGTGTCAGAGAATATAGCCATATAAGCCATCACAAAGAATACAGAAACATGCTGTTCTGATAATATTTTTGCTCTGATTTCCTGCTGTAGTGTCTAAAAACTGATGTGTATCTTATGCAGGTCTCATAAAAAAATCTGAAATGATTGATCAGGAATTTTATTTAGATATGAAGAAATGGAGACAAAATCCGTTCATTCATGTATTTGTTCATCATCCTTGAACATGACCAAGGTGTTAAATATTTGAATAGACCAGAAATGCAAAAAGCAAGAGATTACTTTTAAGATCGTTTAACTCTTTTCTCCATTCCTATTTCCTGGATGTTCGGCTTATTGGAAGAGAGAGAGAGAGTGAGAGGGAGGGAGAGAGAGGAGGAGGAGAAAAAGGAGAAGCTAGCCAATAAGAACAGCAGAGTTCTCACACAGAAAGCTACAAAACAAAATTGCTTCAGTTATGAGGGAAATAATTGCTGAGATAGAATTCTGTACCTAGCAAACTATCAGTCTAACATGAAGACAGAATAGTTATATTTTCAGACAAAATAATGTTTCAAATAAATTGTCTCTTACACCCTTTTTCTCAGATAATTTCTGAAGGATGTGTTCTACCAAATGAAGAGTAGAAAAAGAAGGGAAATGAGGAAAAAAGCAATATACATTGTATCGAATATGAGAGAAGAAAAAAGGAAGGGGAACACTCAACATGACAAATATCAATCAGGCCTAGTGAGTAAATAGTACAGATTGGAATAAAAGAATGGAAAAGAGAAAATGAAGGACTGATAGTTTATCTGTATAGAAATACTGTGTTGTGAATTATCTGTAATGTTAGTGCATGGCGTGAACAAACACAGCTGCAAGTTCAAAGAAAACTAAGCAAATAAAATATATGACAATTTTAACTCCAAGAAAGCACCATATTGTTCAAGGAAGAAAATAAAATCAAAGCCTGTATTTGGCACAGCATTAAACGATACCCATGCAGTCAGAATAGAAAGCATAAAATATGGTTTTCAAATCTTTATTAGGGAAAACGTCAAACATATCTAAAGTTAGAAAAACAACATGTAATGAGCTTCTAAAAACCATTTTTATTAATGTACATTGATAGTACAAGGAAATTTTTTGTGATAATTCCACAGTATGTATAACTAACATGCTTTGACAAAGTTGACTCCTTCTAGAGCATTCCTTTCACTCTCCCTCTTGCTCTCATTCTTCCCCAGTGGGTTTCATACTGCAGTCCTGTTTCCTTGATGGCTGTCATTCGGACTGGTTTGAAGGGTGAGATGAGATCAATGTAGGGTTTGCCAGGTGCCACTGTTCATGCCTGTAATCCTAGCTATCCGGGGCGGGGGTGGGGGAGTGGGGGGGAGCTGAGATCTGAGGATCACAGTTCAAAACCAGCCAGGGTAGGAAAGTCTGTGAGACTCTCATCTCCAGTAAACTACTCAGAAAAGACTGAAAGTGCCTCTGTGGCTCAAGTAATAGAGTGCTAGCCTTGAGTAGAAGCAGTTCAGGGATAGCACCCAGGTGCAGAGTTCAAGTTCCTGGATGAGAAAAGAAAGTGTGTGTGGGGGGGGGAGGGAGAGAGAGAGAGAGTGAGAGAGAGGGAGGAAGGAAGGAAGGAGAAAGAAGAGAGAAAAAGAAAGAAAAAGAAGGAAGGAAGGAAGGAAAAGAAAGAAAGAAAAAAAGAAAGACAGAAAGAAAGAAGGAAGGAAGGAAGGAAAGAAAGAAAGAAATGTAGTGTGATTTTGGTTTACATTTCCTTTATGGCTAAGGATATTTTTCATATATTTATCAGTCATTTTACCTCCTATTAACTGTCTGTTCAATATATTTGCCCACTTTACTAATTGGATTATTTGTTATTTTGCTGTTTAATATTTTGAGCTTCTTGTATTCTGGGTATTAATTTTTATGCATTAAATAGCTGAAAAAGATTGTTCTCTCACCCTGTGGATCATCTCATAATTTTGGTAATTTTTTCCTCTGATGTGAAGTAGCTTTCTAATTTGATACAATCGCCTTTGTCAATTCTAGTTCTAACTTCCGGGACAATTTGGGGTACCATTTAATAAATTATTGCCTATTCCTATTTTTTCCCATTATTGCTCCTATTATTTCCTGTAGTAGTTTCAAAGTTTCCTATCTTACATTAAGGTCTTTGCGACTCTATCTCAACAAATAAACTAGGTATGTTAACATCTGGCTCAAATCCCAACCTATAGGAGGTAAAGGTAGGAGGATCATGTACTGAAGCTAGCCTTGGGCAAGAGCAAGAACTTCCCTGAAAAAAATTAACTCAATCAAACAGGAATTGAGCATGTGGCTCAAGTGATAGAGTGCTTGCTTAGTAAGTGCAAGGCCCTGAGGCTTGCCAAAAACAAGAAAAAAAATAAAAGAATATAAAGATAAAAATAATTTGAATGCATTCTCACAATAGCATCAACAGGTATACATAAATTTCATGAACAGCACCAAAAAGTTTACAGAGAGTTTGGAACAATCTATGTATGATGAATGTTTTAAAGATTAGACAATTTTTAAATGATTTCTTCTACTAATTTTATATTACTTATGTCAATTACCATGCTCACCCTATGAAAAATAAAATCAGTAGAAAATGACTATTAACCAAAATAGGGAAAGAGGAAATAAGTAAGTCAATTATGGAAGATGTCAGAAATTCATGAGTTGTATTAGTAGAAAATTTATAAACAGTGCTGTTAGCTGGTTGCAATGAGGGAGCCAATAAGAACAGTAAAATAAATGGCTAGAATGCTCTCTCCTTCTCTCTTACTGCAGGTTTGCATATTTCAAGATATTTTTACATATGTGGTCCCTATTTACAAGTCACTTAAGAAGCTCAGTTGTAATTGGTTTTCAAACAAAATGTGAATTTTATTTTTGTAAATTTTGTGTGGGCAATCTGATTTTCATTTTTGAATTTCAAAAAAATGTTCTTGTTTTTATTTGAAAGGCATTTACGGAGCTTCTCGACTTCTCGGGAAATGTAACCCTGTTCCTGTCACTTGGCTTAATGCTCTGCACATGTTTTCTCACTTAAACTTTGCCTCATTTGGCCGTGGGTTTTTATGTAGCCTTTGAAACCATCTCTAATGGAAAAATGCAGCTGTGAGCAAGATTTCCTAAAATGTACATGGAATTAATTTTCCAGGCATTTCATGCAAGGGCCCTGATGTATCTAAAGGGGAGACTTTGCCAAACAGCATTTAAATGTAACCGAATGAAAAAAGAGAGACAGCTAGAAAATAAGTTAAAGAAGTAAGCAAAGCCAGGATGCAGAAAAAAGAGTAGAAATGATCAGGAGGGAAATAATGATTGTGAAAAATCAGAGGGGGTAAGAGAGGATGGGGAGAGGGAAACGAGAGGAAAAAAGGGAAGGGAAAGGGGAGGAAGAAGGAGGAAGGACAGAGAGAGACAGGGAGAGAAGAAGAGAGGGAGAGAGAAAAGGGAGAAGAGAGGGAGAGAGGAGGAGGAGGATGAATGTTCTCTTGAAGGAGCGGAAAAGAATAGCTGGAAGAGGGTTACAGTCTTGCTGGGAAGAAGTAAAATACAATTTCCAGAAAGGATTTATTAGCGTATTTGCTTGAATTGATCAATCTACTGACTGTCACCAAAAATGTATTTTATATCAGATTAGTAAATTTGAGTCTATGAATATAAATAAACAAATTTCAGGTTAAAGAGTCCTATAAAAATAACAGTGTCATTATTGAGATTTATTTTTATAACCTACCTCTCCTGGTCACATACTGTGTTTGGATGGACAGTCTGAAATCCCAATCCAAAGCTAAAAACTTGGAACTTCCTGTTGAACTTTTCATGCTTAGGGATGATGAAAATAGGGAATTGTGTGGCTGACTTTGGGGTTTTATTACCTGTTCTCCGTCTCACATTTTTTGCCTCTTATTTGCTTTAAGGTCTTCAAGTAGGAGCTTGAAAACTAGAAAAAATAAGAGCTGTTTTTAAAACACATTTGGAGTTTCAAAGGTGTATTTTTCAGGATTTCTGTCAAGGAGCAATCTTTCCATTATAAAGTACTTAGCTTATGAACATACTGCAAAGAAAGTAACTATGTGCAATGACAGGTTTCATTTGCACATGTTTATTGTTATTTTTCAAATATGCTACTAATGTCAACGGTTTTACAAATAACCAAATTAGCATAATTCCTTGGTGCTATATGAACAAAAGAAATATTTTATGAGAATAGATGCTACAAATAACCATGGAATGTTATTTAAATATTAAAACATTGTTTATATGGAACAAAGAAATAGTGAACAGTCTGACTTGACCTATGTAAGGTGAAACAAACTGGAGATTTTAGGTTTCAAAATATTCCAAATTATTGTGGGTTTGGGCAGTATTGGAGTTTGAACTCAGAACTCTTCATTTGCTAGGCAGGCACTCTGCAGCATGAGCCACGTCGCTAGCCCTTTTGCCTTTCATTATTCTTCAAAGAAGGCCTCACTTTTTGGCCCTGCCCACCTGGACTGCTATTTATACTCCTCATATAGTTGGCATACATAGTAGGCACACATGGCCACATCTAGCTGTTTATTGGTCAAGTTGGAGGGGTGGAGGGGTCTCACTAGCTTTTGGCCCAGGTTAACCTCATTGTGATTCTTCCAATCTCAGTCTCCCAGTAGCTGGGATTATAGGTATAGGCTTCTTTATTTGGTTCCATATTATTTTTAAAGCATCATAAAAATTTGAAATCAGCTGATCTCTGATGGCTCATGCCTACAATCCTAGCTACTCATGGGTTGAGATCTGAGGATCATAGTTTGAGTCTAGCCTGGGCAGGAAAGCTCATGAAACTCTTATCTCCAATTAATCACTAAAAAGCTAGAAGTAAAGCTGAGGCTCAAGAGGTAGAATACTAGCCTTGAGCAAAAAAAGTCAGGGACCCAGGCCCTGAGTTCAAGCCCAGGATTGACCTACAAACAAAATGAAATCAATTTGAGAATTTTTTAAAGTATAAATGAAATCTAATAGTAAACAATGTCAAATGTCAAAAGATGATTCTATTGCAAATGTGTTGCAGTTGAAGTCTATCTTTAATAATCTTTTTTTTGTGTGTGAGAATACCGTACAGAGAAGTTACAATTACATGGGCAAGATAACGAGTACATTTCTTATCAAGCATTGTTGCCTCCTCTTTGTTTCCCCTTCCTATCCCTTCCTATACTCCACCCTCCCCCCACCTGAACCTCCCCCCCGCCAAAGTTGTAAAGTTCATTTTTCGACATAACATCTTGTACATCTCATTGTTGCAATGGATCCACCTGTATCCCTAGTTAAACGATTTGTTTTTTCCCTTCCCCTCCACAAATTATACCAACATCAAATACAGTGAAAGCATGGGTATATATACACAATGAAATTCTATGTCTTCATCAGAAAGAATGGCATTGCCCCATTTGTTAGGAAATGGAAAGACTTGGAAAAAATTATATCAAGTGAAGTAAGCCAGGCACAAAGAAACATAGGTCCCATGGTTTCCCTTATTTGCAATAATTAGTATATGTCTGAGTCAAGCAGAAAAGGTCAGATAAGGTGATGTTAGGGGAATGAACCCCAAGATAAGTATTCAAATGTTTTTTGTTTTCTTTTTCTTTCATGCAATTGTTTCTAACATATTTATAAGGTGATTTCTATGTTGGTTTGTATGTCCCTCTCCCACAGTATCGTTAATCATCTTTATGTTATTAAATCACCATGAAATGTAACTACATACAATTTAGAAAGATCAGGAGATTCTGAAAAGAGTTTGAGAATTTCAGCTGAAGGAATGTGGCTGTAAATTTAGCATTTCCCATCCTTTCTCTTTTTTTCCTGTTATCATGTTCTCAAACCCTGACTCTGTAGTTATTTGTTTCACATATTGTTTATCTAATGTATTGCCTTGTTTGGTTGTTGGAAAATGGTTTTGCTATAGCAAAGGAATTTATATATTCTTCTCATAATGTATGAAACATTTCACAGACATGACTGAGCCTTCTGAAGAATCAGATCTGATTCTACAGGAAGAATCTATACTGGAACCTGAGAAAACATCAATGCATGTGACCACAGAGCATGAGATCTTTTCCAAAAATAGATTTTCTCAGTTGAGAGAACTGATACAGGGCAGTCATATTAGGGCCAATCTTGATTATGGCACTTAGAATTATGGATCCAATTTGTGAGAGACACTGTGCATTTTGAGACAATGCAAAAGCACGTTTAGAATTCTTGACTTGAAGAGTAGAGTTAGAGCTTTGATCCTTTTCCTGCTGTGTTGATTTTAATTAGTTGTTTGTAGGATAATCAGATATAAAAAGAACATTCCCCTTTAGAAATAGTGCATATTTTTTTAAAAAAACACCCCAAAGCACTGCTCTTATTAGAATCATATTTAATCTTCACTGGCCATCGGCAATATTGATGATAGCAAAGTGTACTTTTTAATTGCAGAAAGAAAATATCTAATATTAAAATAATTTTTGAATGCTTATGTTGAGTTTTCCTCTGGGCACCCTCTAAGGGTCTTTATTTAGTACCTGCCACATGGTACAATAGCAACTTCATTTATTGATTCATTTAATCATCAGCTTGTTCTCCCATGTAAATGCATGTCCTTATCATAGCATAAAAATTGGTCCATAATCTATCCTTTCCTACCTTCTTTTACTCTCTGTCCCTTGTTGGCTCTGATCCAGGTCCAGAAAGGCCCTGTTCTTTTCATTTTGCCCAGGAGGCTCTCTTTTTTTTTGGGGGGGGGGGGACTGGACCTGGGCACTGACTCTGAGCTGCAGCCTCCTCCTCCTCCTCCTCCTCCTCCTCCTCCTCCTCCTCTTCTTCTTCTTCTTCTTTTTTGTCAGTTGTGGGGCCTGGGTCTGGGTGCTGTCCCTCAGCTCTTCAGCTCAAGGCAAGCGCTCTACCACTCCTGACTTCTTCTGCTTATGTGGTGCTGAGGAATCGAATCCAGGGCCTCAAGCATACAAGGCAAGCGCTTTACCACTAAGCCACCTTCCCAGCCCTCTTTTTTTTTAAAGATTATTTTTACCTCCAGATGTCTACCAGTGTGCCTCGCTCACTTCAAACCCTTGTTCTAATGTCACCTTCTCATCTGGGCGCTGGTGGCTCACACTTGTAATCCTAGCTACTCAGGAGGCTGAGATCTGAGGATCAAGGTTCAAAGCCAGCCCAGGCAGGAATGTCTGTGAGACTTATCTTCAAGTAACCACCAGAAGTGGTGCTGTGGCTCAAGTGGTAGAGCGCTCTCTTTGAGCTGAAGAGCTAAGGGACAGCACCCAGGCCCAGAGTTCAAGCTCCATGACCGCCCCCCCCCTCCACACACACAAAGTCATCTTCTCAAGGAAACAAACCAGGCTACCTGAATTCATGCCACTGACTGTCCTCTCTCAGCCTTTCCTTGCTGGTTCCCCTACTCTCCCTTTGCTATCCCTTAAAGCTGATCAGCCTCTGCCATAATATAGTTTAATTACTATGTTTAGCATAATGTCTTCCCCTTTCTCTCCCAAACGCTGGGAATTTCTGCCTGTTTTGTTTTTGGATACAAGTGCTTGGAACAGCATCTGGCTCAGAGAAGGCATTCAAATATTTGTGGAATGATTAAATTTAGCGAATAGGTATCGAATGTCTAGCCTGCCTCAAGATTTGTGCTTAGCAGTGGGAATGAAAAAAAAATTGAGCGAGAGAGAACAAAACACGATCTCTAACCCACAAAAATGTATGTGGTGGAATTCCCAGGACACCTACCACTGTTTCTTGAGTCAGAAGATTTTCGATGGAGCCTGGACACTGGCAGGGCTGTCGGATTCCCATGGGCCTCGAGCTCACTGGTGACCTGGCTGCAGGGCGGGAATTTGCCTTGCCATGGGGTCTTTGACTCTCAGTGCAAAGCCTGAACCATAGCAGGTGTGGAAGAGACCTTCCTCCATGAGGAAGGGAACACTGTGATAAGTCAGGTGTGTCCTACTGCCTTCCAGAGACTCACAACATAGGCAGAGTTGGAACCCGACCATGGCTCATGTATTTCTCTAAATGATTTCCAACGCAGCAGAAGTGAGTGCGCTCAGCACATGACAGTGATGGGTCAGAGACAGAAGTATGGGAGCGAGTGGGCCTTCAGAGGAGAGGCCAGGCCTCTGAGAAGGCACACTGCCGAGATCTCAGCTGAAAATGGGTATCCGTGGATCCTCCCATTTTTATTTTAAATGCCAACAATGTAGACCTTAGGACCAGCGGTAAAAGGACTTCGGGGATCACATGTCACATTTCTGGGGGACCTGAGATGCATCAGTCTTGCGAGGCTGCTGGCTGAGGACAGGCTGCCACAAGTTCCCAGCTTCCACGCACACCATTTCCAGATGCACATCCCTTCCAGGTGGACTTGCTGGTGTGGTTCCAAGTGATTGATCAGTGTTTGAATTGCCACTAATGGAAACCTAATGGTTTGATATTTGGGCCAGAAATCCTATTGATTGCTGCTTGTAAAAGAAAGGTTTCTTAAACTATGTTTACCTTTTTACTAGAACACAATATGTCTTTCGATAGAATCAAAATAAAGCCTGTGTTTGTTATTGAGCAGTCTCCCCTCCCAAAAAAATACCCTGTAATATGGCATATCGAGTCATTTAGAATACAAATAAGGCACTTATTTGTACTGCCTTGAAACCAAGACAAAAGTTACTATGCGTAAAGGATGTATTCTGGGGACTTAGGTCTCTTCTTGCTTTTTTAAAAAATGATACTTTTTTATGATACAGTTGCTCACAACTGGTGTTCTACCACATGAGCCACCACTCCATCCTAGCTTTGAACAAGTTAGAACTTTGATGACAGTCAAAGGCTCAGGGTGGAGTAAAAGAATACATTATGAAGAACAACTTGGGGGAAGTTTGGCATCTGTGGAATTGCTCCATACTTGCATAGACATAGACTCTACACACTGGTCGAACTGAGAAATGTTACATTCAAAATGTGTGCATTTCATTGTATGTAAATTAAAACTACATGCAACCATTTATAGAAAGTAAACTCTAATTCATTTGGATCATTCTTGTGATATGCATTATCTGGATAATAAAAGTGGCATAAAAATGTCTTGAAATATGTCATGTTCGAAATTTAAGAGACAGTCCTCATAGTTTTTCACAAAGTCACACCTGAACTATTTTCATTAGATTAATTTCAAATGTTTAATAAGCGCTAGCGTCTGAAGGAAAACATTTCCAGCTTTATTATTTTTTAATGTTGTGCCAAACCTTGCTTCTATGTGTGCATGTGTGTTTTAAGACCCACTTTGTTTTCTTAACAAGTTCTTTTTGAAGAGAAAAACGTTTAGCTCCATTAATGGATTTCCCTCCCTCCCTGAGCTTATTAAACGTGATGGAGATTGAATGAGTTCAAAGGCAGGTGAAGACTGAAACTTGAGGTCAATTCCCACCCAGAATTGGCTGACCCTTTATTCAAAATCACAGGCAGAAGCACTGTCATGCTTATAAAGGTGGGCTGAGTCCGCTAACACAGGTGTTAAAAAAGAATTCGGACAATCAAAGAACTGATGAAACCACATCTGTTCTCCTTTACTGGGCACAGCTGTCTGAAAATGCATTGAGATGCGGCTTCTTTGCAATCACTTGCCTGACCCAATGAGGCGCAAACCACATTTAGAATTCCAGGTTCTAATAAACATATTTGGAATGTCCATTTGAACCCAGAATATGAATCCCTCCCTCCCTCATTTCCATAGTCCTGGTGCTTGCATAGTCTTTGGTAATTACTGGGTGTCTAGTAAATAATTGAGGGGTGAATAAAATAAAGCTCTCTAGTCTCTAAATATGAGCCTCTGCCCAGATGCATGCCTTTCTTGTGTGTCTTTTTTTTTTTACAGTATGGAGCTGAAGTCTCATATTCTCATTACATCCCATGCCCTGGAAATAAAAAAAAATGAATGAGTTATTAATATAAAAGTGTGCCAGCATACTATGGAGGTTTTAAAAGGCAGTATTAAATCTGGGGTGAGACACTAGCATGGTAAGTGACTCCAGTGCGAATGGTTTCATTTGGTCTTTTCATTTCACTTAAATGCATTTGCAGCTATGTTGAAAATAAAGATACTTTTAATCTGGGCTCTGCTTTTCCAGAGCTATGTTGTATTTCAAGGAAAATGAAGTTAAGAACCGTCCATTTTGTGGAGCTTCTCATTTCACAACACTCACATTTTATGGGGTAATAGAGTCTTTGCTTCAACTTGGGTGGGAGGTAAAGGGAGGAAGAAAAAAAATGAGGCAGCCTTAGAATAATAATTATTTAGAAATGTCGAAGTCTAGGCATTTCTCCCCGTGGTGACTGTTTTGCAACATCCTGATCCATTCCTAGTCTTCAGTCTGTCCATCTAGTACTTGCCTTTGAGGGTAGGTTGGTTGATTGTTTAAAATATCCCCAATGCTATAGGCTTAAATTTTAAAATATAAAAGTGCCCCACCGTGCACCCTGGGATGGATCCACTTCATGGCTGCCATAACCATAAACGCACTATGAAGATCCTTGTCCCGAGCTACTGCCATCTGGCTTGGAGGCTGGGCTGCTGTAAGAAACTGCTGATTAGTATTTGAAACCTTCGAGGCATGTAGTAAAGGCTGCTGCTTCTCTCTTATTTGAGCACTTTCAAGTTAGAAAACAAAAAAAATCCATTTCTAAATTGTAGCTGGGAAGAATTGGGTTGACAAAACCCTGTCCTTTATGAAGGAAAGTGATGGTTTTGGTGATGAGGATGTTGCTGATGGAGATGATGATTGTGACAATCAGGAAGATAGAAATTGTAATAATTATGATAACTCTCTTTTCTCAAATACTGACTCTAGGTGGCAGACATTTGCTCGAAAAGTAGAGGTACAACCTGATTTGTGTCCCAGAGTTTTGAGATTCTCCTCACACCAGCTTTATGTCAAGAGGACAGCCATCATACCCCATCACATCATCAGAACTTTTTCTCTCCTGCCCAACTTCACCCGCACAGCTCCTCAATAGTCTTTCCAGAAGACCTATAGACTCAAAAGTTGAAGCAAACCAACATAAGAGTCTTCTTAGGGGGAACTTTCCATGGTATGACGACAACAAAAACATCCAGGCCCCATAGGTTTCCAGCACAACTCAGATGCTCCTCAATGGACAAGTGGATCAAGAAAATGTGGCCTCTGTATGTATTGGACTCATTTTACTCATCCATTAGAAAAATAATGATATTGTACCATTGGTTAAGAAATGGAAAGACCTGGAAAGATTGTGTTAGATGAAGTAAGTCAGGCCCAGAGAAACAAAGGATCTATGTTTTACCTTATTTGAGGAAGACTAGATTTACCCTACAAACTCATAAGTATATACATTGGACAGTATGCAAGTGTACAGAAACATCTTAACTGAAATATGTTAGATTCAAGAGAGATGTCAAACGATGTAATTCCATGGAAAGCCCAAATTAAAGCTCAGCAAAATGAAACACCAGGAAGCAGGTAATTGTAAAGGGTGGGGTGGGGTCATGGAGGAAAGAGTAGAGGAAGGAAGAGGAGAATTAGGGAGGAAGCACAAAGAATCTGATGTATATTCACAAAATTAAGAAGAGTAAGGGAAGGAATAGGTAAGGGAGGGATGGGTGGAGACTGTTGAAAGGGGTGACATGGATCAAGATACATTGTATCCATAAGCTGCCAAAGTGTTAAATGGCAACTTCTGTGTACACCTACCTAGAGACATTTTTTTTTAAAGAAAGCTTTGTCACATAAATCATCTGAATTCTCCTACACTTCAATCTGCTGGTTCTTGGGAGGAGGATCATCTCTTTCAGAGAGATGTTCTGGAGAGGAACTTGACTGGCACCCGGGGTCTGCCATCCAATACACCTATAGCTTTGTCCCTGGAAACACATCAGCTAGACTGGTAGTTAGACCATAGCAGGTGCCAACCTTCCTGTCAGACATCTGCCCTTGTAGCTGATTCTTTTTTATTTCCATCTCCACTTCCTCTGTGGACCCTAAAAACAACTCTGAACAATGGGAGAATGGCAGGAACTCTAGGTAAGAAAAAAGAGAAAGCAGTCATTTCCCTAGTCCTCATAGACTTGTAATACAATAAATATCCTCTAAGCTAGAAATTCATACTTTCGTATTTGTAATGTCCCACACAGAGAAGGGCCCATAGCAGCTATTGTTGAATGAATGATGCTGGTTGTGAATTGCTCAATTGCCAGTTTCAGAGGTTTTTGGATTTCCTAGATTTTGCTTCTCTCAGTTGCCAATTTACAGTGATTATCCTACCCTGCAGTGTCTTTTACTGAGTCTAAAAGAAACAAAAGATGAATCTAATTCCAATTTGCTTAGGAAACTAGTAAAAAAAATGGTCCCCTTTTATTTATTTATTTATTTTTAATTTAATTTTATTTTATCTGTGAACATACTGTACAGAGGAGTTACAATTACATGGGCAGGATAATGCGTACATTTCTTACCAAGCATTGCAGCCTCCTCCTTTGTTTACCTTCACATCCCTTCCCAGCCTCCCCCC
>NW_012267219.1:3704915-3708554 GCF_000151885.1 Dipodomys ordii
CCCCCCCCCCGCACTGACGTTGTAAAGCTCGTTTTGGACATGACAACTTGTACTTCTCATTGTTGCAACAGGTCCACCTGTATGGTCCCTTTTTATTATGTATTCACGGTGGGTTTTGTTTGGAAGGGGTGGATAAACAAATAAGTCAGAATTTTTGCTTTAAGTTTTTCTTTTTCACAAATGTTACATAGTTTGACACAAAAAATACTCCTCAGTCAGAGCTCACTAATATAGCCTGATAGACAAGTCAGCCTTTTCTCATGTTCTAGCAAGGGTAAGTTCAGGAACTCAAGGTTTCTAGTCATTTCTTCCCATCTACCATGCTATGAGTCCTTGTTTCCCTCTTTCAAAGAGATGCTGACTACAGGCTGGAAGAACGGCTCAAGAGAGCTGGTAAGGCCTCAGCTGAGGGACTATGAGACCTTGAGTTCAAACCTCAATACCAGAAAACAAAAGGAAGATATTAATTTGTATTAACAGCTGGCCTGTCTTTCTGTCTGTGTGTGATTTAAAATAATAAAATACAACTTAATTTTTCTTAATGAAAACTTCCAAGACCTACCGTCCTTCAAGTTCCCAGGATCTTTGGACAACTCTATAGTTTAGAAACTCTTTGTTCCTCAAAGTGCTCTGTGCTGGCACCTACTGAAATTTATTATTCGATTGCCTGCCTTTCCATTCAGATTGTTTTTTATTATGAAAGGAAGTAATCACATCTTTTATCTTTTATGTTTTTTTTTTTTGGTCAATCATGGGACTTGAACTCTGGGCCTAGGCACTGTCCCGAAGCTCTTCAGCTCAAGGCGAGCGCTCTAACACTTGAGCCACAGTGCCACTTCCAGTTTTCTGGTGCTTTATTGGAAATAAGAGTCTCATGGACTTTCTTGCAAGGGCTGGTTTTGAACTGTGATCCTCAGATCTCAGGCTCCTGAGTAGCTAGGATTACAGGTATGAGCCACCATTGCCGGGCTCACATCTTTTATCTTTGTATTCCTGTATAGATGCCTGTATAACTGGCATTTAAATAATTGTGCTAATAAATTTAAACAGAATTGTTTATATGAAGGATAGAATGTATCCTTTTAGATTATGGGTTGTAGAAAAGTAGCCAGAGTAGAATAGTGTTGGCATAAACAACGCAATATTAATATACATACATAGTAATAGATGAGGCAGAAGCACTTTTATTTTGTTAAACTTATTAGAAAAGATTTTCTTGGGTGGAGGGTATTTTGAGAAGACTGTCTAACATCCTAAGTTGAAATATCAGTCTTTGGAGACTTGACTAATATTCTGTGGTTAGACTGAGCTTGTCCATGGCCTACTCTATGAAAAACACATTCTACTTCATTTTGTTTGTCAAGTAGATTCTATTTTGATGGTTAGAATATGACTGGCAGTTCCTATGAAGGCTGCCATAGATATTTAGAAGCATTGGAAAATAACATAACCCCATTTACTTTTCATAAGAATGAGTTGATAAAAATATACTATTATGAAGACTTCTCCATTGCGTTTTGAAATTTTAGCTCATGCATGAAATATTTTACCAAGTTTGAAATGCATAATGCAGAAACATAATGTACTTTAAAGTGTAAAATGGAATGTATTTAAATTTGTTAGACTTGTTTTTTTAAGAGTAAGGAACAAATCAAGAGAATAGAATGTTACATAAAACATGTAACTTGGTAATTGCTTAAATTGTACCTTTTCAAATGTTTGCTTCAATTACAATTTACTAACTTGCTAATGGGATGATTATTTATGTGACTGTTATCATCTCAATGAAATGAAGATTTCAGTGTGCAAAATGTTAAGATGACAGGGGAATGTGGAATTAACATTGATGTTTTATTTGAGGGGGGCTTGCAAAAGTTAGAAAAATCTGTAGTGATTTGCAAGATAGTTATAAAAGCAGAAGCTTTTAAAAAGAGAAGTAAAGCTAGCTGAGGGCACAGCTCAAGCTGTTAGCATTTACTTGAGACAGAGACAGAGACAGAGACAGAGAGACTAAAGCTCACAAATTAAAAGGCAATGAAAGAAAGAAGGCATGTATTACTGCCTAATCTATGTCATTAAAAATAATATACTAAGTCAAAGGCTAAGAAATGGGTACTTTCATGGGGCAGGGTGTCAAGAGGTGATGGGTAGAAGAATGAACAGAGGAAATGTGTAGAATGTAGGCAAGAAGGCATTATATATACCACAGAACTGAGAAAACATAAGCGAATGGGTGAATATGTTGAAGGGATGACACAGATCAAAGATGCACTGTATACATAAATTTCTTTGTTAAAAAAAGCAAAAAATTCAATACATAACCAAAAATTTAAGAAAAGTGAGGGGAGGAGGTTGGCAGAGGTAGGCAAGAATGCTCAAAGGGGTAATATTGATCAAGAGGCACTTGAATTCATAAACAGCTCTGTTGAATGGCAGCTCTGTAACAATGTTCGATAGGAAATGTACCTATCCCCTTACTCATTTAACTGTAACCCTTCTGTACAGTATTTTTACAATATTAAAAATATTTTAAAAAATAACATGAACAATAAGTCAAAATGAGGGCAAAAAATAAAACTTTATTTTTAAAAAAAAGAATAATATATTTATTATACATGTGTTCTAAAACATTGGATCTAATAATGTCAGTTTGCTATCTTGTAGCCATTTTCTTTGATTTTTTTCCAAAAGAAAAATCCTAGAACATTCTACCATATAACAGACATTTAGGAAGATTTTCCAGGGGAGGCACTGAGTGTCAATTCTGTAACTCTAGAGACATTTGCTGCTTGAAGCAACATTGCATCAACATTTCTTTCATTTATAGTGAATTATGATTTTTATGACTCTTCCAAATTTATTATTACTTCCCATTCATCATTATCCATTTGACTCTCTCATCAACTCGCTAGCAGTCTTCCCAGAAATGGAAGCGAAGCACAGCATAGAGCCCTTTATTTCGACTCTTATCATCAGCCTTGTGATGTCTTCTTTATTTGGGGAGGAAGGAATTTCAGAACCTGTTTTGAGCCTCTCTCCTAATAGACAAGAAGCAAGGCATGAGTGGGAGGACTACAAAAAAAGACAAATCCTTGTCAACTGAATATTTGTTGGGAGGAAGAGATCCTTCAAGCAGATTGTCTCCAGTTAAAGGATGACTTGTACGAGATAAATCTATAATTTATTCTAAGGGCTGTCTCTGGAGAGCATTTTCCTTAAGTTATCTATCATCCTCTGAGGTCTAACACAGAAATATTTCACAAGTTAAATGCTATTTGCAGGGTGAGGCATCCCAGGAGACTTGGTGAAGAATTTATCTCATGTCTCATGTCCAATATAGAGAAGACGGACTAAAGAAGGAACAAATGACTCTGTAGCCCCCTCTACTCCATTTGAGCCCTTTTCCTTCCTTCCTTCCTTCCATCCTTCCTTCCTTCCTTCTTTCTTTCTCCCCTCATCCTCGTTCTTTCTTTTGTAGCAGTACTAGGGGTTTGAACTCAGGATCTTGCATTTGCTAAGCATGTTGAGCCATGCCTCCATCCTGGTTTTCTGCATTGATTATTTTTTTGGGGGGGGCGGTCGTGGGGCCTGAACTCTGGGCCCAAGGCTAGCTCTCTACCACTTGAGCCACAGCGCCAC
>NW_012267219.1:3708604-3716241 GCF_000151885.1 Dipodomys ordii
AGCCACAGCGCCACTTCCAGCTTTTTTCTTTTTTCTTATGTGGTGCTGAGGAATCGAACCCAGGGCCTCAGGCATGCAAGGCAAGCGCTCTACCACTGAGACACCTTCCCAGCCCCTGCATTGATTATTTTTGAGATAAGATCTCACTTCTTGCATAAGCAGGTCTTTACAGTATAATTCCCATGTTTATTACTTCCTTTTATAGCTGGGATTACAGGCATGTGCCACTATACCCTGTGGACTTTTCTGCCTGGAACCATGATCCTCCTGATCTCAGCCTGCCACGTAGCTGGGATGACAAATGAGCCACTGCACCTAGCTATTGGTTGAGAATGAAATCTCAGAAACTTTTCTAATGGGCTGGCCTCAAACAATGATTCTCCCAATTTCAGTCTCTCAAGTAGCAAGAATTGCAGGCATGAGCCACTGGCACCTGACTCCATATGAGACTTTGATTGTCCACCTCCCTAAGTCCAGGAATAAATGTTCTTTTCTGGCTAAGATCTCTGATTCTGGAAAATAGGACTTGACCATCCTATCCCGTGCATTCGCTCAGCTGTCAAATAATTAAAACATTTTTCTTTTTAAATATGCTTACAATGTTTTCTTTGATGTAATTTTCCAAGAGATGATTGTTAGAGATAAATATGAAATTAATTTTCCCTCAGAAGGAATAACATGTTTAATTTTAACAAAATGTTCCTTCAAAATTGGATTGTAATTTGAGAGTAATTCCAACAACTCCAAAAATTCTCTTTGTTTGTCAAGGACATATCCTGTCTGTGACCACAGCAGGAAAAATTTTGTGGAGCTAAAAACATCATTATGTCAAAAATACTGTGTAGACATCTCTTAATTTTCCTCTGTAGGATGGGTTTTATTAACCTTTTTTCCTTTAGGTTTCATCGCCAGCGATGATCGCTTTCATTTTTCTAAGCAGAAAAGTATGTGGATATCTCCCACTCGGATAACTGAGGACTGAGTCTGAATTCTTACTTTAAAGCTGTTTATAAAGCAGCCCGGTCCAGCTTCTGTCTCGCTATCTGCAAGTCCTCTGCTGTCAAAAGGAAGCAAAGAATCCTTTATTATTTATGTATAACTAGTTTTTCTCTTTTTTCTTTGTCATTTGGTAAAGAGTTATAAAATTATGAAGTTGTCACACGTTGTTTACTTCCTCCCCTGCTATTTTTCCTTTCTGTTAAACTGTAGAAGATTTCTTCTTTAATTTCCCCTCCTAACCAAATTAACTCTTAAATCATTTGGAAATAGCATTGGCCAAGCACCAATATCAAATAGACCAGTAGTATTCATTTTCTTTTCTGAATCAAATTCTTAGTCCTGGTTTTTACAACTTCCTTTTCCCTCCTCCCCTTTCTCGCTTTCTCGCTTTCTCCTTCCCTCCCTCCCTCCCTCCTTCCTTTCCTTCCTTCCTTCCTTCCTTCCTTCCTTCCTTTCTCCCTCCCTCCCTCCCTTCTTCCCTTTTTCTCCTTCTCCTCCTGCTCTCTCCCTCTGCTTCATCCTCTTTTTTTCTCTCTTCCTGTCTCTTTCTCTCCCTCTCCATCTCTCTCTTTCTTCCCTTTCTCTCCCCCACCATCTTTCTGCCTCAATCCTGTCGGTGTTGATTTATTTTACCCCTACTTTTTCTCTTCCTACTTCTCAGCGCTCTTAGGTGATGATTCATCACTGGCTCTTATCCCTCCTTTCTAAATCTTGTGCTCTGTTAGTGTAGGTAATTTTGATGCCTAAACATATTTGCATTTCTATGAACTTTTATCAATTATATATCAGGCTGAAGGATGTAATGAGGTAACTGTGGCCAATATTCCGATTGATGTTTAGACAAAAGTTAAGCAATTCCAGTTTTTTAAGGTGCTATGGATTTTTGATGATTTCTTTAGATTTTTGCCAAAAGCACACTAGCAGAAGTACTTCTTTCTTCAGCTATGGAGATCTGGAGAAAAAAAAAGATTATTCTCTTAGTCTCATTGCACCCCTGGAAAATGCTGCCACATGAAGGTGCAGTAGCAGAGAGACCTTCCTAGTAAAACTGGCTTGTTTAGGAGCTTTGCAGGTGTGTAGTATGGACAGTTTTAAAAACATTAATCTCCACTTTTAAGTGCCATGTGATTTAACAGGAAAAGTGGATTCAAGAATATTATCACTAATATTCTTGAATCCACTTTTCCTGTTTCTTCTTTCTGATGAGAGATGTTTTTCTTTTCTGAGTTGTTCTGTTTATTGCTTGAAATTTTAGATGAAGTCGATCAAAGATAAGCATGTTACTAATATTGGGGATCTGATGTGAGCAATGTACAAGGAGATGGTTAGTTTTTGAGTGAAACCTTGAAGATCAGCACCTGGAGCTTGAGGGGCTATCTGCATAACCAAAAAATGGGAGGGAATGGATATTTGTGCAGAAAAGAAGTCAAGCCAGGCAATCACCCTGCTCTGACATTGCCAGAAGGATTCAGAAGGACGGGATCCTCATTCTAAAACAAGAGATAAATATGAATATCTTTCTGTCATTTTTCCAACTTTTTTCTGTAAGAAAAATGCTGGGGAACAAAAGCTTCAAAATATTTTTTTACCAAATAGAATAGGAATTTAGGATGGATGCTTTCATAAGATACTTGTAGAAATGTTCCGAGTGCATAGTAGGTATTTGAAAGTTAAAGATTAGAACTGAAATTTCTGAAACATATAGTGAAAGATTTTTTAAATGAATGAATAACAAATTTCTCACTAGGTGTAAGTCTTTCTTTTTTTTTTTTGGAGGGGAGTCAGGTCTTGGGCCTGAACTCTGGGCTTGGGCGCTGTCCCTCAGCTCTTCAGCTCAAGTCTAGCGCTCTACCATTTGAGCCACAGCGCCACTTCCAGCTTTGTTTTTTCTGCTTTTGTAGTGCTGAGGAATCGAACCCAGGGCCTCAAAAGTCTTTCTTTTTTATTTTGAGATAAACTCTCACTATGTAGACCATGCTGGGCTCTAACTGGCCCTCCTCCTAGCTCTTCATGCCAAGTATTGGGATTACAGGTGTGCACCACATGCCTAACTCTGAAATTAAAAATATGAAATCTAATCATCTAAATACTTTATCTAAATCTAATCATTTATTAGCATTTTTGCTTAGCATTTTTGGTCCCTTAGCATTTTTGCTCAAGGCTAGCAAAATATGACTTGAGCCACACATTCACTTCTGTCTTTTTGAAGATAAAAGTCTTGTGGACTTACCTGCTCTGTAGCTTCAAAACATTATTCTTAGATCTCTGCCTCCTGAGTAGCTAGGATTATAGGTAGGAGCTATTAGTGCCTGTCACTTTATTCTATTTTATGATCCTGAGAGGACTATATGCCTTAAATAATATAAAATGGTCTTCATTTAAACAAGATGTCCTCCAACTAGCCCAACAGATAGTGAACATGTTGCAATTTCAAGAAATTACATTCCCCTACTTAGGTTTTGGTAGCTCTTTGAGTTTCTGAGATAACTTCACCAGGAGGAGCTTTTCACTTGAGTTCCTTCTTACTGCCACTTTCTATGCCCTGAAAATCAATAGTAAGAACAGTCAGAAAACCCTATCCATTCACCTTATCTCAGACTTGACTATCCCGCCCCCTATCCCCCGCCCCCCAGTCTGGATTTGTGCTGAAATGTGCTCTTCTCTTAGAGAAGTAAGAAATAGAAATCCCCAAAGTTCTTTTGTTTGGGCTAGAAGTTCAAAAGCAGAACAAAGAGGAACAAAAGAGCCTTCTCCTACAACACAACCTGAATTTAATTATGAAGAAACATCAAACCCAGATTGAGAAACATTCTACAAAATAGCTGAGCAGAACTCTTCAAAAATGTTGATGTCAGGAAAGACAAAGGGTTGTTCTGGGAAAAGGAGGCTGGAAACACATGCCATTTGATTAAGAGTATCACATGGGGATTTTCTTAGGCTTTCCACTGGGGCTCATTGGGACATTGGAATAAGGTCTGTAAGATGTGATCATAGCACCTTATCAACATGGCTTCCCTGGTTCTGATCATTGTACCTTGATTAGGAAAGAAATTCTACTTAGGGCTTGTCACCATGCTGCAGGGTGTAGGATGGATCTCCAGAATTTAATTCTGATGTTGGCATTTATGACATGACATACAAGGGGGTATGAATTTTTTTTCTTTTTCTGTTCCTAGAGCTTAAACTCTGGGCCTGGGCTCTGGCCCTGAGCTTCTTTTGCTCAAGGTGAGCACTCTGCCACACTTAAGCCACAGCATCACTTCTGGCTTTTTTTTTTTTGAGTAGTTTATTGGTGATAAGAGTTTCATGGATTTTTCTGCCTAGGCTGGCTTTGAACCATGATCCTCAGATCTCCTTCTCTTGAGTAGCTATGATTACAGGTATGAGCCACCGATGCTCAGCTTATGAAAAGTTTATTACTCACATTACTGATTTGTCTTGGGACATAGGCAGGCTTGCAGAATAGACGTGAGAAAATCAGAACAAGAGGCTGGCTTTGAGTCTTCTCCTGGTTTAGGAGTAGACTGGACTGAGGGTGGCTTGTATGACTCCAATCTCCCGATGGTGCCCCAGGAAAGAGTAGCAAGCTTTTTTATACCCTTGCTGAGAGGTAGAGCAAGGATGAGGGATGAGGGTGGGGTACAGTTTCAAAGGCAACAGCCATCAAAGGCCAGAAAATGGACTCATCTCAAGGCTAAATGTAGTCTCTAACTTAGTCTCAAACAGACCAGAAAAAAGTTTTGCAGATCCAGAGAGAGAGACAGAGACAGGGATGGAGAGACAGAGAGACACAGAGAAAGAGAGAGAACAAAAATGAAATGTTGACATTTGGAGAAACTGGATTAAGGATACATGTAGTTCTTTAACTTTTTTCTTTTTTGTAACTTTCTTGGGTGTCTAAAAGTATGTCAAAAATTTTTTTCTTGAAAAGTGTATTTGTATATTAATTGTACACAAAGGTTTTTCTGTGGCAAACGCATAAAGTACTTTGATCATATTTACCCCTCCTATTACTCTTTCTTCTCCGAACCCCTCTCCCCATAGTGTTGTTTCCAATAAGGAATCTGGGGAGAAAGTTGCAGTGTGGAGGTTAATAAAGCATAAAATAGATAAACCCGGTAGATATGAATATGAAAAAATCCATTGATTATTATTTTTATTAAGAAAGATGTGTGTATGTGTGTATGTGTGTATGTGTGTATGGTATGTTTATCTGTCCTGGGGCTTGAACTCAGGGCCTGGGCTCTGTACCTGAGGTTTTATACTCAAGACTAGCACTCTACCACTTGAGCCATAGCTCTATTTCTGGCTTTTTTTTTGGTGATTAATTGGGTAATAAGAGTCTCATGGACTTTTCTGCCTGGCTGACTTAGAGCCATAATCCTTGGACCTCAGCCTCCTGAGTAGCTAGAATTACAGGAGTAATCCTAGGCACTGGTCCCTAATTTTTTTTAATACAATCATAATTTATAGTGTTGTAACGCACAATAGAGCAGATATGGTTAATGATAGTGCAGTACATGCTTAGAAATAGTGAGAGTAGGTTTTGAATATATTCATCATAGAGAAATGGGAATAGTTTAAGGTGATGGATATGCTAGTCATCCTGATCTAATCATTATGCAATGTGTCATTACACAGTAAATCAAAATACCACATTGGACCCTCTAAGTATATATGATCATGGCCTGACAATCAAGATTAGGATTTTTTTTTAGGGAGGATAAGCCACATGTAAAATGATAGCCACAAACCACATCTTGCCACGGCTTGCTCACAGCAGCAGAAAGGGAAACAAGATAGAAAATCCAGATGTACTGCAAGAGAAATACAATTTCTTAAGGTGAGCTACTGAAAACTGGGATTTACATGTATAAGCCATGTGCATTTTTAGAATACAACATGAATTGGGGTGCTCCATGCTTACTTTGTAGGAATTGAATGAAGGCACTCATTTGTTGTTTTAATTCATGCAGCATCAATTTTCTGTTTTTTTTTTAATTATGATACATAAAAATTGGCCTTGAGATAATATTGTTCCATCCGCAGACATAGTCTTGAGGAGCATTTCTAGGGAGGTGCTGTCTGTTTTGTCCGAAGGGTGGGCATGCTCCCAAGTATGCTCTCTCTCCCTCTCTCTCTCTGTCTCTCTGTCTTTCTGTCTCTCTCTGTCTCTCTGTCTCTCTCTCTATCACACACACACACACACATACACACAGTATTTGCAACACATTCATCTGCTACAGTAGCACCCTACAGAGAATATCCAGCTATTTTGCTTCCTAGATCACTGAAGAGCCACTGGTTTTACCTTAAAAAGAAAAAAAAGAAAGGCTCGAGCCTCATTTTCTCTTTGATTTTAAGAGTTATCACATGCTACGCAATAACGAATCCATTAATTATTTCATTTCTGGTCATACCCCATTGCTTAGACTTGCCAGCAAAGAAGGCAACTGGTAGAGAATGAATGAGTGAATGAATGAATGAGCAAATAAACTAGCCTCAGAGAGGGTCACCGGGTAATCAGAAAACATTTAACATAGTCTACTGCAGTCATAGAGCAAGCCAAAACACCTCACAGAGGAGAAACGAATGAATTTTTGCAATAATAACATCTAATATAACTCCCCACCCCCCACTTCAATCTTCCGACACACTGAAGTGCTTTGAGGGGGCTTTGATTTTTAGGGAGTTAGAATTTCTTCCCAAGCAACGTGAAATAATTGCTTTCCAAGAATGCCTAAACTTCCAGTAGTTTCTGAATTTCCATGTGTGTGATGACAACATACTATTTATTACTATTGCAGTTGTGATTGATGTCCACCCTTGTGGTTGGGTTCCTTTTGTACACTGTCAGTGGCACTTTTCTTCCCCCTAATTTTGAAATGGTAGCCAAGTAGATGCTCTTCGTGGAAAGATCTGTATTTCTATGTAGGTTTGTATTAGCATCATCACTTTAAAGAATGTCAAAAGCAAAGGGTTTAGAGATGACATGGGGAGACCAAACACTTGTGGTGAGCAAATGACTAGTTGGGTGTGTGGGTAGAAGTCTGGTATCCAAAAATGCCACCTATGCTTCAATTATCACACAATTCTTCATATGAAAGTAGGTCCAGCTTCAGCTGGTGAGACTTGCCATGAAAATGGTGATGAGTAATGGAGAGGCCTGCTTGGCAGGCTCTGGTGAGCACCTTCTGAGACAGGCATTAGGGAAAGTGGAGAGTGACTGGCCATCCTGGACCTTGGTCCTCCTCTTCAGGGAACATCAGGGGCAAATGGTACAGAGATGCTCATTTGGAAGATCACTTCTGTTTCCCTGGCTATATTTCTGCAGATTTGTTGTTGTTGTTGATCATAGGGCTTGAACTCTGGGCCTGGGTGCTGTCCCTCAAGCTCTTCAGCTCAAGGTGAGCGCTCTACCACTTGAGCCACTGCACCACTCCCAGTGTTCTGAGTGGTTTATTGGAGATAAGAGTCTCACGGGGGGACCAAGATGGCGACGGGGCAGTAGGGAAACGCCACAGCTCTCTCCAACCAAAAAGAGAGTTCGATTTCCAATGCTTAATCTCCCCAAGAGACCGACAACAACAAAAAGACGAACACTCAGAGAAAAACCAGAGGTGGGAAATAACAAAAAA
>NW_012267219.1:3716971-3717306 GCF_000151885.1 Dipodomys ordii
ACTCTGCTGGCCAGGCCAGAGCAAGAGTGCCCCTGGAAGGGAGCTTAAATGCCCAAGCCAGGAACAGCACCCCTGGGTCAAGAATACCAACAATAAAAGAAATTTGAACTGTGTCCCCCAGGCTGCATAACCTAGGTGGGTATACACAGCAGCACAGGCCTAAGGAGCGCGCTCCAGGCTGCATAATTTAGGTGGTATACACATCAGCACAGGCCTAATTAGCGTTCCAGGCTGGGGCCCGAACCAGGCCCGGGTATCCGGCGCCTGAACAACACAACCAACTCCTCCCAACTGAAGTAAAAAGCTGAGCATACGCCTCAACAGAGGAAACAACA
>NW_012267219.1:3717762-3719527 GCF_000151885.1 Dipodomys ordii
ACTTAATCACAATCAAAAAAAAAAAGAACTTCGGGGAAGGGAGGGAGGGAGGGGATGGTAGGGGGAAAACAATGGAGGGGCTAACAATGTTCAAGAGGAAGTGTACTCATTACCTCACTCATGTAACTGTAACCCTCTGTATAGTATCTTTACAATAAAAAAAAAGTCTAAAAAAAAAAAAAAGAGTCTCACGGATTTTCCTGCCGGAGCACTTTGAACTGTGATCCTCAGATTTCAGCCTCCTAAGAAGCTAGGATTACAGGCATGAGCCACCAGCGCCCAGCCCACATATTCTTGAAAATAATATTCACAGAGTCTGTCTTTTGCCATTCTTCTGCTCTGGGTTTTCAGTAGGACAGCTATGTAGAGCTAGGCTTTCTTGGAGAACAGTCCTGATTTGAGTGCTAGTTTGTTGTTTATTTGCTTTTTTTTTTTTTTTTTGGCGTGGAATGCTATGGAATGAATGGCAAACATTAGCTTTGTACCAATCCTTTCAAAATTCACCTGTCCAGAATTTTCAAAGTCCTGCCCACTTTTTCTTCTTTAACAAAAAGACAAAAGAAAAGTATGGGGCCTATGAGTTTCTGTCTTTTTTTTTTAATTAGAGGCTTAAAAACATTAACACCCTCTCATATTTACTGATCTACACATCTGGATTCATCAAGGCCATCCTCACTTAAACCTACGTTTATTTACTACTTATTTCTGTCTCATATCATTTATTCATGTATTCAATTATTGTGTATTGAATAGTAGCTATGTTGCAAACACTGTCTAGATGCAGGGAATTTGTCAATGAAAGATAAGCAAAATGATTGCCTTCATGTAGCCAACATGATTAGGAAAGTAAATTTTAATCAAAACCATGCTTGCCTCACATGCATGAGGCCCTGAGTTCGATTATTCAGCAGGACATAAGCAGAAAAAGCTGAAAGTGGCACTGTGGCTCAAGTGGTAGAGCACTAGTCTTGAGCTGAAGAGCTAAGGGACAGTGCCCAGGCCCAGAGTTCAGCCCCACGAGTGACAAAACAAAACAAATAAACAAAAACATGCTCTCACATACAGGTTTTCACATGACATGCAAGTTGGAGGGGTTATTATAAAAATTTATCTCTAGCTGATTATTAGAATTAGCTTTCCCAGAAGACATCTGGGCACACACACTCACTCACAGCACATGCAGAGACATGAAAATAAAACATAATCCCATTGCAATAAAGTCTAGAAGGTGGAGAAGGTAATAAAACTGAATGCGGAGACATGTTTTAATATCTGTACATGTTAGATGAAGTGTTCCCAAACTATGCTAAAGGAAATATGTTAGAGAACTGAAAAAGACTTGGACATTTACAAGCATTAGAAGTCAAGGGGAGGACGGCGGAAGATGGCGGAGGAGAAGCTGGAATCTGAACAAGCTCTCTCATAGAAAGCAGTTTTAGAGTTCCAGTGAACAGTCCTAAGCCAGAGAATCACACCAAGTGTGCCATCACAGGACAGAGAGTTAGACAAGAGAGGGAAGCCAAGACAACGAGACACATCTGAGCGCTTGCCAGCAGCCGCCGCGGCGGCAGCAGGGTCGCGGTGGCGACCGCAGCCATACCTGAGCGCACACACAGAGAGTCCGGGACGAAGGAGCCAGACGCAGTGGGCAAGCGGATTCTACTCAACACCAGCAAGAACCGACAAGGAGCGGACATCTTCATCCTGCAGTTTGCAGACCAGAGACGACCCAGGATCCAAGACTCGGCGTGAGTAGAAGCCCGAC
>NW_012267219.1:3728257-3743371 GCF_000151885.1 Dipodomys ordii
AATGCTTGGTAAGAAATGTACGCATTATCCTGCCCATGTAATTGTAACCCCTCTGTACAGTATGTTCACAAATAAAATTTAAAAAAAAAAAAGAAGTCAAGGGACCTTGTTTTTCACAATATCCAAGTTCAGTCTGACACATATGGATGTCCTTTGGAACTTAAAGTTGCTTGGATAAGTCATTTTGTGTCTCACTTCTGAAAAGAGAGGAAGACAAATGTAGGTGAGGCCAAAAAATATGTCCATGAAGGAAAGCTTGGGAGAGGAGTTGAAGAAGCCCACAAATAATGAGTAGCAGGGAAGAGAGAAGAGGAATCATTAAATTAGGCTCACTAGCAGTCAACGTTAATAAGGAACAAATATTCAGGGAGAAATTACTGTAGCGGAAGGGGACTACACATCCTAGAACAGTATCGAGGACACAGCGAGTCCTCATTAAACATTCGGTGAATACCAAGTGAGGGAATAATAAAATTTTCACATTGATTTATTGAATAAATATTTATCAAGCAACTATTTGTGCCAAGCATACTTTTGGATGTTGAAAATGAGATATTGAGTGACAAGAGAACACAAAAATCATGACCTTGTAAGGCTTAAATTCTGGTAAAAAGGAAATAGATGATAAAAGTTTAAACTATAAGTTAATCTTCAAGAATATTAGATGGTTGTAGATTAAGAGATAAACTAGGGCAATGTGTATCGATGGCTCAAGTAGTACACTTGCCTCACAAGCAGGAGGCCCTGAGTCTAAACACTAGTGTGTATGTGTGTATGTGTATGTGTGTATGTATGTGTGTGTTTGTGTGGTGGGGGTGAAAGAGAATGAGAGAAAGAGGGAGCGAGAGAAAGAATTTCTGTTTCTGTGTCAATACAGACTTCTCCCACATTCTAAGGTAAATATGTGCGCCTAAGTTATCCACTTATATGGCTAAAGGGTATCTTAAGCGTTGTACACTACCACAAATCCCTAATTTCAGTTCAAAGAGACTCTTTCACACACACACACACACACACACACACACACACATTTATTTCTTATTTGAGTCTCCCTTTACTTCGGATTCTTTTGTTTGGGTTTTACTTAAATTTTTTTATTACTTTCTCAGTGCTTTCACAAATTGTCTCTAGATTATGTGACAACTATGACATGTTCCTTATTTTGATCAATTATTTTATAGCTGAACTATATTTATTGCCATGGTTTCTTTCTCAACTTGCTTTTGTAAAGTACCTTTCTCCTTAGGAACTCCCTTCCTGCCCTGTCCATAGCAATAGCCAAAACCAAAGAAACTAAAAGGCCAAATATTTTTATGTTTTTTTATTGTAAAAATAGTGGACAGAAGGGTTACAGTTACATTAAAACTTTTAAATAACACCAGGAAATATCAAGACTTCCACAAATATGCTTAAGACCTGTAGAAATAGAAGCAATGATAGTGAAGAAAGGCAACAAACACCATCGTTTTCCCCTGTCATATTCATTTTTCTTAAAATAAAACAAAGCCACCTGCCTGATGTATGGTTCACACCCATACTTGCTGAATACATGCCACTCAGTCCTAACTAACTTGCTGTCTGATATCATTTGTTTTTTTAAACATTTTTGCTTTTTGCAGAGAAACCTCCCACCAATAGTGGGTGTTAGGACTTCAGAACGATACACGTTGCATATGCTGACCCAGGAGACAAGTCACATTGACTCCTTTGGTTTCCTCACCTCAGCAGAGTTTGTTAGGATATTGCTTAACATATGGCTAGTGCTGTTCCTCTGCTCAGGTTGGAAAGTATCAATGTACCTTATAACAGGAATAGTTTGATGAGATGATAAGTTTTTGGGGGGCGGCACTAGGGCTTAAACTCAGGAACTTGCACTCATTACTCCATCACTTAAGGCAAACCTCCACTTTTGGCTTCTCGTTAGTTAATTCCACATAAGAGTCTCATAGACTATTATGCCTGGCCTTGTTTAGAACTTCAGTCCTCAAATCTCAGCCTCTGGAGTGGCTAGGATTAGAGACTTGAACCACCAGTGTGCCTGGCCAAGATAAATATTTGTTATGTTAGAATTTTCTATTAATAGTGAATAGCTTTATATAGTGTTCTAAACAGTCTGTATTCAACAGAGGGTCAAAAAGAATGATGTAAAATTTGAAAATAAAAATATACAAGAGCATGCCTATAATCCTAGCTACTCAGGAGTCTGACACCTGGAGAATTACAGCTCAAAGCCAGTGTGGGCAGATAAATCCGTAAGATTCTATCTCTAAAATAATAAACAAAAAGCAGGGCTGATGGTATGACTTAAAGCGATACAGCATCAGATGTGAGCAAGCAAGCTGAGTGAGCACGAGGCCTTGAGTTGAAGACCCAGTACTGGCTAAACAAAGAAGAAAAATATACAATATGAAGTCAACTATAGAAGAGAATATATCTTAAGCCATGTAAAGTTACTGCACAACCAACTTTTCTCACGTTTTGAAACTCTCTAATACTTGAAAGCAAATAAACTTTGTGTGGTTGTGATCTTTCGAGATGAAAGAAAACTTGTGGCATTACAGAAGCAACAACACTGGTATTCAGAAGTGACAGAGATGACTAAGGGGAAAGACAAATGCAGGTGAGCATGGCAGCTTGTAGGGATGTAAATTAAGTTAGTAAATCAAAGCTATTGCCTGAACATTTTATTAAAGCAAGGTAACCATAAAAAATATAATTTTACTCACTATAAACATTTTATAGAGAACAACAAAATAGTGATGCCTAGCCACTCGACCGATTGTTTAACAGAAACCAGTTGATTTATTGTGAAATCATCAAATAAATTGAGGAGTAGATTTTTTTTAACCACTGCCTTTGGGATAGCAGCTTGTTGCTCTGAGTTGATTTTGCAACCTGCACCTCAGCTTGGTGCTGGGGGATGCCACTGTGCTCTCAAGAGGGGAAATCATTCCCAGACATTGACAGGAGGAGGTTCTGATGCTTTCTACTCTTCCAGGAGAAAAAGCTGCTCATAGATCACAGGGAGTTTTTGAAATATTAATTTTTTATACCGTATCATTATCTTTATTGAATGTAATTCCTGGTCATTCACTTTACAGACTAGTATACAACATTAATTGGGGACAGAATTCACTTCTAGAACAAGCAGCTTGGGCATGGATTTAGATGATGTTGTGGCCCCCCTCCCCAAAATATAACGTTTCTATACCAAGCAAGACTCCCTTGGTTGCATCTAATGAAGATAACTCTAGCTAATTTAATCCAAAAGAAAAACTGATTGTAGTCTTAACTTATATGAAGTACTTGTGGTAAGAGCATGGCTATGCTTGTCTTATTTTCCAATTAAGCTCTCCACTCAGCCTCTGCTTGCATTAATAGGAAATGTAGCATCTTTCCTTGACGAATGTGGTCTACGGTTGAACTTCCTTCATCTAAAGGGCTCAGATCTGTTTCCAAATGCTATCACAACTCATCTGAGAAGTTCTAGTTATTTTAAAACCTCTTTAAAAGCATTGTGTGTATGTATGTTTACACATACACACATAAACAATTGTCATATTAACTTGTGAAAGAAAAGCAAGTTTGATAACTCAAAATCTTTGTTCATCTGACCGTATCTAAAATATACTTTGCCTCTGTAAGAAGCTATTTTGTTCAATGACATACTCTGTTTATCCGATATTTTAATTTCCTGTTAATATTGGTACATGACTATAGCCAAAATGTGGAACCAACCAAGGTGTCCCAAACAAGAAACATAATGTGTGTGTATGAGATATATATATATATATATATATATATATATATATATATATAATTAAGGAAGAATGAAACTAGGTCATTTGCAAAAAACTGGGTAGAACTGGAGATCATGTTAAGTGAGATACGCCATGCTCAGAAAAATAAGTGTCATATATTGTTGCTCATGTGCAAAGCCTGTACCTAAAAACACTAAATAATGTGGTCTGATTGTAAAAGAGGGACTATTTGGAGTAAGGAGGAAATCAGCAAGTGGAAGAGGGGAAAAGGAAAAGGTAGCTCTGTGTTTGTGTGTGTGTGTGTGTGTGTGTGTGTGTGTGTGTGAGTATTATAGAACTGCTTTATGAAAATAGAACAATAAAACCCCTTAAAAATTGTTAAGAAGGAAGAGGCAGAGTGAATGGGATTAAAAGACAAATATGGCCAGTTTAATCAACGTACATTATACACATGTTGTAAATATCATAATGAAGCCACTTTGCACAGTTCATTTATGTTAATAAGAAAGGCAATATTACTGCATGATTAAATTTGGCATTTTATATTTAGTTTCTGGCATTTTTACCATTTGTTTGCCATATCCGATGTAAACTGAGTTCTTGCTTTAATAATACAAGTATGTCATCTGATGTAAGTCACTATGCAGGGACCAGTGTCTTCATCCATTAATCATCTCCCAGGACTACACACACCTAAGGTAGAGCTGGCAAGGGAATGATTTACAAAATAAAAACAAAATACAATTCACACTACTAAATAAAAGAAAATGAAATTTACCTATTAGAATACAGAAGTTAACTCCATACAAAATGCAACAACTTCTTGCCACCATATATTGGAAAATGCTTTCTTTAAATAATAAAATCAGAAAAGTCTTGTTAAAAATCAAAAACAGCTTTTAAGGAATTGCTATCAGAAAATAAAAACCACTATAAGAGGAAAGCAGAGTTTTTGTGATCACTGAATATAATTTTTTGCAGAAAAGAAATGGCAAGTTATTAAAAAGATGAGAAGCACTTCAGAGCTCATAGAGAAGGGACAGTGAGCCCAGAGAATTTAGATATGTGAGAGTGTAATGTAGGTGTGTGTAAATACACATGCAATCTGTCAATCTGCCCAAGGCTCATGATTTCAGAGTTGCAAGGAAAAGAAGAACAAAAGAAGACAAAAGACATGCTGTGTGTGCTGATCTAAACACTTAGCCCAGACAAGAACACAATCTGAGTTATCCAAAAGACAATGGTAATAAGTACTCAAAAGCTTATTATGTACAAATTTTAAAATAACAAGAAAAAAAGATTACATCCTGATTAGCTTATTATCTGCAATGATCCTTTACTTTGTTGTTTTATTACAAACAATTGAGGACTTTAAAAAATATCTTCTAAAGATGAAGGCTGAGTATACAATCAGTAGCATTTGCACTGATCTACAGTATTATAGTTTGTAAATAGAAGTGGTTTCAAAGATGCAATTATCAACAATACTATGAAGACATTAAACACTAATGAGAATATCTGTGTACTGGTTTTGAACTCATAGTACATAATTTGCCTTTTGGCAAGATGCTCGCCCAAACATCCTAAAAATCATCCACAAAGCTTGATGTGCATGATAATGGGGATTTTCCTCATTTAGTAGAAAACCACGGCCAAATTTGAAAGCATTATGACTGAACTTTTGTGTAGAATACAAACACTGGTGATGTATAACACCTTCGTAGTGCACATTATTTTGGGATAAAATACAAAAACAAAAGGGTAGGATTTTGCTTTTTACATTGACCATTTTTTATAAACATGTATAAACATAATAGAATAAATCTAGGTCAAAAAGATTTTTAGAAGTCTAGAATCCTAAGGCATCTGAATTTGACATTATAAAAAAATGCTAAAAAGTCTTGAAAAAAGTCATAAGGCATTCTAAAAGTTTTGTTCTATATGTATTTTAAAACTTCATAGTAAACAATGAAACAAAAATTTCTTCTACTCTCACTTAGTTCTTTTCTTTTTCTTTATAACATTAGCCCAAGGGCAATTATAATTACTACCTTTTGGCTTCAATGAAACATTAAAATGTTTTATGCAAATTAGAAGTCATTGCAGAATATCAATGAGAAAGTCAGGAAACAGTCATGATGTCATTAAAATTCAATCAGAAGTCGTGTGTGTGTGTGTGTGTGTGTGTGTGTGTGTGTGTGTGTATGTTCATGGTAACTGTGGTGATATTGATAAAGATGTAAATTACAGAATGCAAGTGGTATGTATATCTTTTGGGGAATGTATAAGTTCTAATTTTGCACAATGTTTTAAGTGGATTGAAACCTAATCCAAAACTCCATATACCCTATATTCATGAATGCATTAAATTGATGCAGACTTTGGGAAAAAAAAGACAGAAGTGATAATATTTACAAAGTCTTTACCTTGGATGCCAGCACATTTCATCGTGTATTGATGTCAGTAACTCCAACTTATAAAATGCAAAAGAAATAAAAGACATCCTTTGATTCCATTCTTAGTTTACAACCCAAACTAAATATAAAAATTAAACTACTTTTTTTGGATACACCATAATAAAAAAATAGATACGTGACTCTTTTCTTGTATCCTTGATGACATTTCATTGGAAGCCAATGAAATTTGATGGAGGGAAACACCAATCTTTGAGACAGAGGAAACCAAATCTTGAACAGGGCTCAGCTCTTCATAAAAAGGTGTTCCAGTAATTTGTCTAGATCAACACTTAGGCAATTACTTTAAGATACTGAACATTTACTGATACAGAAGGATTGAAGTGACAGTGAAAACCAGAAGTAGAAATGATTGGTTGTTTAATGGACAGCCTTGATGTGTGAGCTTACAATTGGTTGGTCAAAGTGGAGGTGAGCGAAGAGCAATTTTTGAAGCCCAAATATCTTCAAGGAAATAGAAGAAGCAATTCAAAAATTCATATGGAACAATAAAAGACCCTGAATAGCAAAAATGATCCTTAACAGAAAGAACAGTGCTGGAGGAACATCAATACCAAATTTCAAACTCTACTACAAAGCCATAGTAATCAAAACAGCTTGGTACTGGCACAAGAACAGACCTCAGGACCAATGGAACAGAACTGAAAACCCAGAAATGAACCCACAGACCTACAGCCACCTAATCTTCGATAAGCGAGTTAAAAAAATAGAATGGAAGACAGCCTCTTCAGTAAATGGTGCTGGCAAAATTGGTTAATCACTTGTAGAAAACTAAAGCTAGATTCTTATATATCACTCTGCACCAGAATTAACTCCAAATGGATCAAATACCTTGGAGTCAAAGCAGACACTCTGAAAAATTACAGGATGGAATTGGAGAAACCCTAGATCTCCTTGGCACAGGCCAAAATTTTCTTAATAGAGACCCAGAAACACAACAAATCAAAGAAAGGCTGGAGAAATGGGATTGCATGAAGCTGCAGATCTTCTACATGGCAAAGCCCATGGATTGGGAGAAGTTCTTCACTAGCCATACAACAGACAAGGGTCTCATATCTAAAATATACTTGGAACTCAAAAAATTAAATTCCTCAATAACAAATCCTCAAAGAAACAACTGCCCAATAAATAAGTGGGTTAAAGATTTAAAGAGAAACTTTTCTGAAGAGGAAATAAGAAAGGCCAATAGACACATGAAGAAATTCTCAACCTCACTAGTCATGAAAGAAATGCAAATCAAAACAACATTGAAATATCACCTCACCCCAGTTAGAATGGCTATAATCAAGAATTCTAATAACAACAGATGCTGGAGGGGATGTGGACAGAAGGGAACCCTACTGCACTGTTGGTGGGAGTGTAAATTTGTTCAATCACTTTGGAAAGTAGTATGGAGGTTCCTCAAAAGGCTCCACATAGAGCTCCCCTATGACCCAGCAATCCCACTTTTGGGCATTTACCCAAATAATCACAAATCAGACCATACTAAAGCTACCAGCACAACTATGTTTATTGCAGCATTATTTACCATAGCTAAGATATGGCACCAACCCAGATGCCCCTCAGTAGATGAATGGATCAAGAAAATGTGGTATATATACACAATGGAATTCTATGCCTCCATCAGAAAGAATGACATTGCCCCATTTGTTAGGAAATGGAAAAACTTGGACAAAATTATATTAAGTGAAGTAAGCCAGGCCCAAAGAAACATAGGCCCCATGGTTTCCCTTATTTGCAATAACTAGTATATGTCTGAGACAAGCAGAAAAGGTCAGATAAGATGATGTTAAGCGAAATGAACCCCAAGATAAGGACTCAAATATTTTTTCTTTCTTGTGATTGTTTCTAACATATTTATAAGATGATTTCTTTGTTGCTTTGTATGTCTTTCCCCCACAGTATAACCCCTGTTTTTACTGTATTTGATGTTGGTATAATTTGTGGAGGGGAAGGGAAAAAAACAAACTGTTTAAATAGGGATACAGGAGGACCCATTGCAACAATAAGATGTACAAGACGTTATGTTGAAAAACAAACTTTACAACTTTTGCGGGGGGGAGGGCAGGGGTAAGGGGGAGCAACGTGGGGGGGAGATGGGAAGGAATGAGAAGGGGAAACAAAGGAAGAGGCAACAATCCTTGAAAAGAAATGTACTCTTTACCTTGCCCATGTAATTGTAACCCCTGTATGGTATTTTCACAATTAAAAAATATATAGATAGATAGAGAAATAAACATTTCTTGTTTCCCCGTCTTTCCTGTATTTGGTACCAACCTGTAGCCACACATATCTCCACCTGTTTGCAAAAGGGACTTGGTCTTTAATCATCCCTTCCACTGCCTGTTGTGCATGTGCCCCCACCCACGGCTCCATATCCCCTTTCTAGCGCTGCCTTTGCTGATCACCTTTTCTCAAACTCCAAGTGCCTTGACAATTTATTGAAATTCTGTTCATTCTATTGTAAATGAAAACACCTTTACTGGGCTCTATTACGTGTACAGAGGGGTTTCATTGTGCTGCTTCCATACGTTGTAACGTAATGTACTTGGGTCCTCTGGGTTGGAGCACTTTCCGTTCTGGCTCCTCTGTGATTCCTTTTGCTCATTTTTGTATGTCTTAAACCTCTCTGAAATTGTATGGTAAACATTCCCTAGGCTGTTCAACGGCACGTCCTCCTCGTGTGTTTTGGATAGTTGTTTACTTATATGCATATCTTGTCTACTCAGAGTAGATGGCAAAGCCTTGGGCAGAACTCAGGGCTGTTTCCTTGGATTCATCAGTGTCCTTCGTGTGGTATCCAGTAGTAATGATCATGGTGCTTCTAGACTTTGCCACCCACGGTGCTTACCACTTGCCATGTGTCAATTCATTCTGGGTTTGTTTTTTTCTTTTCCTTCAAATAATTAGTGAGGTCTATGTTATTATCATCCTCGTTTTGCTGATGAGGAAACGGAGTCAGGGAGAGGAATTGCTTCGAATCACAGAGTTGGAAATGAAACGAGAGTTTTTGACCCTGGAGTTTCACGTCAGGTCCAGGGCACTGGACCCTATCTGCCACATTAAAAAACAAACAAACAAGCAAACAAATGTCTGTGTATCTTTAGATGTCTTTGGGGATACAGATATATTTGTCTTAGGTTTACTGGGGAGAACTAGGGGCAGGGTTGAGCAGATGTGTATAGTTACAACAATCCCCAATCGTAGGTGTGTTCAAAGGTGGTCAGCCTGTCAGCTGTCTCACAGTCCATTTTAGCCTTGTTATAATAAGAATCATTGCTGACTGTCTAGTCTCCTGTCTGCACCTTCCTGGGTTCCAAGATGGTTGCAAAGTGACTACAGGTAAGATTGAATCAGGGCAATGGACATGGGTACACAGTGGAGGAGTCTGGGGTTCCTAGTCCTTATTCTGCTTGCAGTTAATGCATGAGCCCTAGTAAGGAGTGAATTTTTTCGGTGGGTGGGGGGAAGAGGCAATTTTTAATCACCTCTTACAAGAAATGGCAGCTTTTAGTCTCTCTCACTGCCAAAAATAGATCTGTGCTTCAAGAGTGTGCCATGGAGCAAGTGCTCTAAATCCAAATCACAAAGCATGGGAGGAAAGATGAAATGGCCATCCCTTGGGAGATATCATTTATTTTTTAAAATGACCTATTTAGTGGCACCACCAATGAGAAAACAGCTATGAACAATCAGAGCTATTGTTTGGACTTCGAAAAATCTTTTGTCTAGTAAGTTGAGGAGGGAGTCATACATTTGCTCTGCAGGCAGGATTTGACATATGTTCCTGTTATATATCATAAAGAGAGTCATACTATTAGTCACAGTCATCAAGGCCTTTGCATTCTGTACAATGGTCACATGAAACTTGGACCCATTGCAACAGTGATACTTAGAAGACCCAATGTTGGAAATGAACTTGACAACTTCGGGGGCAGGGAATGGGGGAGGAAAGGGATAGTAGGAGAAAAACAAAGACAAGAAAAGTACTTATTATCTTACTCATGTAACTGTAACCCCACTGTACAGCATCTTTACAATAAAATAAAATTAAGTTAAAAAATAAAGTTCTCATGGCCAGTAAAACAACAACAACAACAACAGATGTGATCACGTTTACCTCAAAAATTTATATGGATTTGGTTTCCTGTGTGTTTTAATTAAAGAAAATTAAATAACTTCCCTAACCAAACAGATAGGCTTTGAAAGAAACTTATTCTCATGCCTTTGTCTAAGGTTAATTTGCTGTTGTATTCAATTGCAATTGATTTTGGAAAACAACAAAGGGATCAAGGTAATCATACTGCACATCAGGTTCAAGGTCCATGCAAATACTCCTGTTTTTACTAGTGTAAAATATTTAGAAACATATTGGAGTTAGATAGCACTGATTTTTTAAAAATTCTTTTCAACCATGCCAGCTTATAATACAATATTCCAGAGTGCTACAAATAGTTGGTAAGTTACACTACTCAAGACTAGTCTTGGTGGGAAGTTTGATCTTTGATTTTTGTTTTGTTAGGAAGTCACAGATCTTCTCAATATTAAGAACTTTGGTCCTTTGGTCAGTCTCATTTTATGTCTCATGAAAATATTCTTCAAATAACTACTTTAGTGAAGAGAGATGCCTGGTGTTCTTTTCCTTTGCTTCACCTCCAAAACTGTCATTTTTTTTGTAGATTGTGGGGCTTGAACTCTGGGCCTGGGCACTGTCCCTCAGCTCTTCAGCTCAAGGTGAGCACTCTACCACTCGAGCCATAGAGCCACTTCCTGTTTTTTCTGCTTATGGGGTGATGAGGAATTGAACCCAGGGCCTCATGCATATAAGGCAAGCACTCTACCACTAAGCCACGTTCCCAGCCTGAGAGATTCTTTTTCTTTTCTTTTTTTATTGTAAAAATAGTGTACAGAGGGGTTACAGTTACATGAGTAAGGTAATGAGTACATTTCCTATTGAGCATTGTTGCCTCCTCCTTTTTTTTTTCAAACATCTTTTCTCTTCCACAATCAAGCCTTTCCATCTGATGGTCACATTTTGGTTACCCCATCACCATCCTGTCCTGGTTATGTAAACATTCACCATTCTGCCTTGCCTGAGAAGGGCCTGGAAGAAGAAAGCAACTTTATCAGCCGATCTTGATCTGTAAGATAAATAATCTATTCAAACCTCCCAATTCTGCCCTTTTTCTTCAGTGTCCTGTGGGTCAGGATCTTTGTCTCCTTGAAGCACTAAGTATCTGCCCTCTAGCATTGACTTCCTAAGCCATTTGAGAGTTTATTTCACATTTGTCACAGGAGATGCTGGCAACTGTTTGTTTATTTTGTCCTCTTGTTCCCCTCACCATGGTAATGTATATTTAATACAGTAGGTTAGACTCTTAACTGATTCTGACAAAGTACATTTTAAACTTCTGTCACCTCTATGGTGTGGTAGTATTTAATGCAGGAGAAGTAGTAGGATCTTCCCATATTAGAGAATGAAAAAGTCAAAAAAAAGGGCAAACATGAAAACTTTTAGGACAAAATTAGCATGAGTGTGCACATCCGTGTGTGTGTGTGTGTGTGTGTGTGTGTGTGTGTGTGTGTGTGTGCTGGCATTGGAGCTTAAACTCAGAACCTGGGTGACATCCCTAAACTTTTTCTGCTCAAGACAGCTGCTCTACCACTGAAGTCACAGCTTCATTTCTAGATTTTTGCTAGATAATAGTTGGAAATAAGAATCTCACAGACTGGGTAGGGGGGGAGGATGGGAAGGGGAAACAAAGGAGAAGGCTACAATGCTTGATAAGAAATGTACTCATTATCTTGCCCATGTAATTGTAACTCTTCTGTACAGTATTTCCCAATAAAAAAAAATCCCCCCCCCCAAAAGAAGAATTTCACAGACTTTGCTGCCTAGGCTGGTTTTTAAACCTTGATCCTCCAATATGAGTCTCCTGGGTAACTTAGATTATAGGTATTAGCAGCCTGGTGCCTTGCTCAAATTTTAACACAACAACATTGAGATTCCACCTCACCCCAGTTTGAATAATCATTATCAAGAAAACTAACAATACAAAGGCTGGTGGGAATGTGGCCAAAAGGGAATGCTTCTACACTGTTGGTGGGAATGCAAACTTGTTCAACCACTCTGGAAAGCAGTATAGAGGTTCCTTAAAAGACTAAACATAGAGCTTCTCTATAACCCAGCAATCCCACTCCTGGGTATTTACCCAAATGACCACAAACAAGGCCACACTAAAGCTATAACCATGTTCATTGCAATATTGTTTTCCATAGCCAAGAGATGGAATAAACCCAGGTGCCCCTCAGTGGATGAATGGATCAAGAAAATATGGCATATGTACACAATGAAATTTTAGTAATCCACCAGAAAGAATGGTATTGTACCATTTGTAAGAAAATGGAAAGACTTGGAAAACCTTACCTTAAATGTAGTAAGCCAGACCTAAAGAAACATAAGTTGCATGATTTCCCTTATTTGTGATAACTAGAATGTGCCTATATATCTACAAACTGGATGGTAAAAGAAAAAAAATACACTGGGACATGATAAATTATACAGGTCTTTAGGCATTCACACAGTGAGACCAAAGGAGGATATTCTTAGGAGAGGATCACATAGGCACAATAGCTATGTTCCTCTGACCAAATAAAGTAATATTTATTAAAATGAATTCCAGGAAATATAAACAAGAGGGTTTTTTCTCTTTGTTGCTGTTTTCATTTTAATTTGGTTTTGTTTCATTTGTTGGTTTTTCTGTCTTTGAGAGTGCAAGGTGGGGGGGAGGACAGAAATGGTAGGACAAAGGTTGAATAAATGCAGCAGTGATACTACTAGACACTATGCTTAAAATGAACTTTTAGGTGGGGACAGGAGGGGAAAACTGGGAGAGAGAGAGAGGAAAGGGATGACATTGTCTATCTGATTATGTAACTGTAACCCCTCTGTATATCATCTTTACAATAACAATAAAGAATTTTTTAAAAGAGAGAAAAAATATATATTTGCCTCCAACTTAATTATTCTCCCCAACAGAATTGCCTTCCCAGGGTGGGTGTTTTGATCTCCTAAAAAGTCTTCTTGTAAGCAATTACTTCTCTCTTTAGCAAGAGGGGATGTATTGGGTAATATGGAAGTCTTCTCCAGATTCCAGCTCAAACTTGAGCAGTAGCCTGGAGAGCCTTAATATCAACATCTGATAAGCTGGTTAACTCTCTGCTCAGATGCAGAAATGAGTCAACTAGCCATTTTTGTTATCACTCTGCATGCTTCAGAGAAGGAGAAGCTAATTAATTAGTTTATCTTATGCTAACTTGCATTCGCTTCCTGGACGTGGCACAGGGTGTTAATCATTGTCCCCAAGCACTCATTCACACTCTCTCTTCCGTTTCAAAATAGAACCCCAGAATTTCAGTTGGATACAGTCTGCTAGTCTGTGAGTGAGTGCCTGTTAGCAGTATGTGAACAGAAAATGCTCACCATTGCCAGGGTCTCTTAAAGGTACAGTCACAGTACACAATGTTGTGAAGCTAGGATGCTGCCCAGGATGCCAAGCACTATTACCAAGTGAGTTTTTGACATGAGATGTTTCTGTTTACAGTGGACGTTTCAGTTTACAGTGGTTTAATTATAGGTAAGCCGAGATGCATCTGTGCATGTATAAAATCAAGGAAGTTAATTTAAAACCTTGTATTAGTAGTTTTCAACTGTGACTATCCATATAAAATTATTTTTCCCTTTATCAAAAAATGTATTTTTCTAGCTCTATCCACTGAAAAATCATTAAAAAGGTTAATAGCTCATGAAAATGATTACATCTAGCACCCACGTCTAGTATCTGAATCTCACTCTCAACTTCAAGGAGACATACATATCTCCTTGAGAAAATGAGTAAGTCTAGGTGTAAGGCATTAAACATGGGACAATTGGTGCATGTAGAAAGACAGCAGGGATTAATGAGCTTGAGCAGAAGCCATATCTGATTAAAAAAAAAAAAGGTAAGTACTGGAAACATATAAACAAAACTATCTGTAAAGAGAGGAGGGGAGAAAAGAGGAGGGGAGGGGAGGAGAGAGTAGAAAAAAGGAGGGGAGGACAGGAAAAAGGAAAGTAGAAAAGATACCAAAGCTAAATTAATAACTCAGTGGGCACTATTGGAAGTACCTGTAGACCTGAATATTACTTTTTTTTTTGGTCGGTCCTGGTGCTCAAACTCTAGGTCTGAGTGCTGTCCCTCAGCTCTTCAGCTCAAGGCTAGTGCTGAACCACTTGAGCCAAAGTACCACCTCTGGTTTTCTGGTGTTAACTGGAGACAAGTGTCTCACAAACTTTCCTTGCCCAGGCTGGGTTTGAACTGCAATCCTCAGATCTCAGGCTCTTTAGTAGTTAGGATTACAGACATGAGCCACCAGAGCCTGGCAGAAAATTACATTTGTAAGTCTCATTACTGGCTTTAGGTAAGTGGTAAAACAATATTTTTTTCTTCTGATAAATTAAAATCATTTGTTAGATTTCATTACAAGGTCATTTGACAAGTCAAAGTTATAAAATATTTACCTTCTACAAGTCGTTATGTTGAAAAGGAACTTTACAACTTTGGTGGGGGGGGGGAGGAGAGTTAGGTGGGGGGGAAAGGATGGGATGGGAAGGGTAAACAAAGGAGGAGGCAACAATGCTTGATAAGAAATGTAATCGTTACCTTGCCCATGTAATTGTAACCCCTCTGTACAGTATTTTCACAATAAGAAAATAAAAAAAAATATTTACCATCTATTTGATGGTATCCTTCTTGGAAAAGATAGCCTATTATTCTTCCTTCCTTCCTTCCTTCCTTCCTTTCTTTCTTTCTTTCTTTCTTTCTTTCTTTCTTTCTTTC
>NW_012267219.1:3743432-3760756 GCF_000151885.1 Dipodomys ordii
CCTTCCTTCCTTCCTTCCTTCCTTCCTTCCTTCCTTCCTTCCTTCCTTCCTTCCTTCCTCAGTTTTATACAGTTTTACAGAACTTAGAGCTTGTTCCTCAAGGCTCTACCACTATGAGCCACAGTGCCACTTCTGGTTTTCTGGTGGTTAATCGGAAGTAAGGGACTTGGACTTTCCTTCCCAGGCTGACTTCAAACTGCTATCCTCAAATCTCAGCCTCATGTGTAGGTAGGATGATAGGCATGAACCACTGGTGCCTGGGCCAAGTTTGGTTTTCTATTCAAATTTCCAAAAGCTCTGTTTCTTAGCATGATATTAAAGCATCTTGGTGAATGCTAGAATTTAGTTCACTTCCATCTTTGGGTGTAGGATTGAGATGTTGAGCACATAGAAATTATTGTTATTGTTATTATTATTATTATTAAATTTTCTCTGTGACATCCCCTTCAGTGCCAATAGCCCACAGGTAATGGTTTGGGGTCACAGTTTGCTCTGGCATGGGACCTTATGAGAGGCCCAGGGGAATGGGCCTGCCATAAACCCGACCCATGCATTTAATTATCATTGTATGTGTGTGTGTGTTTGCACTTTCAATTTTATAGAGTATCTCTACTCCCTCACTCTTTTTGAAAGAAAAAAAAAGTATTTTTGTCACAGTTGGATGGAATGCTAAACTGTCAGTTGCAGCTTTCTCCTCTTTGTTCCCCTCTCTTATGAAAAGTATCACTTCAAACAAATTGCATAGGTCATCCATTTAAATGACTTGTAGATGTCTCATTTCCAGAAATGAAACAACATCCTTGAAGGACTGAAGCATATATTTTATGGGGAAAAAGTACAGTGCAAACCTTCTTGGCTTCAAATACACAGGAATACAACTCTTCCTTTGGAACCCCTCCTTGCCTTTTGATTGGTGTGATTATGCTGTCATGTAAACAATCCACAGAGATTTGTTCTGGCTAAATAAATTGTTGTCAGGCCCTCTTTATATGAAAAAAAATCAGATCACATAGTTCTGAAATAGCAACATTGGAGAAGGTAATATGGGAAATGACAAATGGAAAAATTATATAACAAATATATTTTCATGCTGCAAAAAAGTCTCCAACTACATCTGATTACAAAAATGAGTGACATTTCTGTCTGATAGAAATTTTGTAGGAGTTTCCAAATCTCAAGAAGTTAAAGAATCGAGATTATGTTCTAAACCTTTAAATGTAGTTCTACCTAGAGACAAAATAGTGAACATTCAAAAAGGAAACTTAACAAAAACAAAGGGCAGTTGACTTTCCAGACGGTTCCTCTTATAAACCTGGCACTTGAGAAATAAAGAGAACTTGTAGCATTCTATTTAAAGAGACATTGATATAATAATTAGAAATAAACACAAAATAAGTTCTAGCTTTGTACAGCCATCTAAGACTGTATCTCACAAAATATACTAAAAATTCTGAGTGTAACATCTACCTTGAGAACCATATATTGTCAATAAAAACAGTAATACTGATGTTAGTGTTCTTTCTCTGTAATGTGCCCTATATCAGAGCACACTTTGCAAATGCATACACTTGCATGCGCATGTGCACGCACACGAACACGCACGCATACACACACACACACAGACACACACACACAGACGCACACAGAGCTTCTCTTTTCCTACTGCATTCTGCTTTTCCATGCAGGCCACAGCCAGCTATGCTTAACACAGTGGGAAGCATTCCCCAAGAAACCTCTAAGGATAATGCATGAAAAAGAAAACCCACCTGTTGCTAGGATACCAAAGTCCTTTATCATCTGACATTCACTAGTAAATTGGAAGCAAGTGGAAGACTCACTCATCCCGCCAGATAGCAACATTAAAGGCAAGAGTCTTCCAGAGACATTTCATTACACATCAGCTTCAAGAACACTGCCCATATTAAATGTAGTGGTAGACTCTGCCATCTAGTAAGGGTCATTAAGATGTGAATTAGAAACAGTGGAGAAATTTAATTTGGAAGAGCTATATAAAGTTGGTGACATACTGCTGAAGACAGATAGACCAGAGTCTGCTCTCCCTATCCTGGACCAAGACTTAAACTGAGTTAAATGAGGAAAAAAAGTTTTCTTTTGCTCAAAAGCCTGGAAATAATTTTGTACTTTACATGGGCTCTGTTTTTGTACTTATCAGGAGAGGACATACAGTATGAATGTAGTTATTAAATTACTCTCCAGACTTGTCTTCCCTGTCCTAAATAACACAATTTCCTTGAATGTTTTCCCAGAGCTTGCATGTTCCTCCATTTTTTATTACTTCAACTATTTTTATTTCTAATGGAGACATCTTCAGTTTTATTGGTCACCTCAATTTGTAGAATTGGAAAGATTTGGTCACATATGCTTGTTTGGTATTTAAATTTGTAGATTTGTATGGATCGGTCCCAGTGATTTTTTTTAATATAACTTATTGACTTGTATGCAACATTAATATCTTCTCCTGATGGTAGTAGCATTTATGTAAGGCCATCTGGGGAATTTCTATATGATTAATTAAAGCACCCATGTAAGTTGAGAGTCCTAAAATAGTTTTTAGTAGGTTACCTGGCTAGCATAGGAAGGCAAATTGCAAATATGCAATTTGAAGTTATTTCTTATTTATTCCAGCTTTGCAACTGCCTCATTTAGTGTTCTTTGCAGAGAAGCAAAAATCCATGTGATTTGTCACACAAGTACATTAGTTACCTTTGCACAGCTGTTCTCTCTCTGTTCCCATCCTTATGCTCTGAGCAGAGCTGTCACAAGAGACTCCCGTCTAAAAGGACTCTTGAGACCAGGTCATTTATGTCAGCAGGGTGTTTTGCAAAATTAACACATTGTACTTGTCATAGGGCTATTGTAATGGAAATCTATTCTCTTCCAGCTCACTCCAGGGACTACAAATCATTTTCCCTGCCTGGAGCCATGCTTGCAAGAAAAAGAGCCAAGTGATGGCCTTAGGTGGCTGTGGAGGTGACATTACTGCCAATGGCAAACTACAAAGTGGGGACAGAACCATAGGGCAAGCTCACCTGATTTCTTCAAGTGACAGAAAGAGACTGCAGTTAAAGTATTAAAAAGCCTCTTAAGTTCTTGGCTGTTTTCATACTTACCCACATTTTGAAGGATGAGCAGGAGGACTTGGGGCCCCAAGGCAAGACTGTTTGAATTGTCTCTTCTGCTGGCTGTAGTTTGGTGACGTAGGGACAGGCCTTTCTTTGGGAGCCAGGAGACCCACCTGTTTCTGAATCCAGACAGGTCGTTAGTTGGTCATGGAACCCTGTCAATCTCATCTAATCATTGCAGCCACCAAGTTCAAGTTGGGGATTTGTGAAGTGAGGGGATTTGACCACCTTCCCACCCTAACATAAAGGACTCTATTTTGTGGTATCATCTGCTAGTCTATACTCATAATTGTTAGAAGATAGTTTGACTAGCTCAAGAGACTGCTTAACCATCAAAATGTACATCTCACATCTTTTAAGGCAAAATAGGGAGGGTGCTTGTGACTTTGAGGGTTTCTCCTTATCTTAGGCCTTCTGTATACTTTGATAAACACTCTCCCTACTCATCTGACTCAAGAATGTTGATATTCTGGACCATTACCAGCAAGCAAGAAGTATTCCTGCCTTTTTCTGCAAATTCCACTTGTTAGAAACTACACAAAATAAGTACATTTAACCTACTTTGGGGGGATATGGTAGTACCTAAGTATGTTTTGTTGGTAACTTCCTATTAATAGGTCATTATTCTATTTATATAGCAGTTTATGAATATAATTTATCTTGATCAATGTCATCTCTTTCAACATTCTACCCATCTCTCCCAACTCACCTCTTCCTTCACTTTTCTTAATTTTGTTGGATAATTGTGTGTGTGTGTGTGTGTGTGCGTGTGTGTGCGCGCGCACATGCATGCTTGCCTGTGCGCACATGTGTGCACACACATGCTTGGGGCTTAAACTCGGGGGTCTGGATGCTGTTCTTGAACTCTTTTTGTTCAAGACTAGAGCTCTACCACTTGAGCCACAGCATCACACCTGGCTTCTTCTGAGTAGTTTATTGGAGATAAGAGTCTCAAGGACTTTACTGGCCTCTGGATTCAAACTGCAACCCTCAGATCTCAGCCTCTTGAGTAGCTAGGATTACTGTGTGAGCCACCAGTGCCTGGTGGCAATTTGGGCCTTTAACCTTCCTCTGCCAATCCTTTTATGGGTTTCACAGTTACTGGACAGAAATCAAACCCAGGAAGAATCTTTCAGTGGACTTTGGTGCTGTAGAACAGCAAAATTATCTGTGAGCCTCTGAACCATGTAGTTTATTTTTTGGCTGCATTCTCCCCTTTTTTCTCTTCATTTGTCTACTCCCTTTCCCTTGACCCTAGACCCAACCCAAATGACCTCAAGTCATTACAAACAGTACATGATTTGAACTGGGTTATGCCAATAAGCTCAAGTGGATAATTTTATAGGACTGCTTTAGAAAACCTCATACAATTTATTAGGTACAGTACAAACTCTTGATTAGGTCATTTTTGGAAATTAGACAGGGTTCATATAGATATAGAAATCATTTTCACAAAGTTGACCATTATGCTTACAATTTTGTATCTTTCAAGTCTTTTAACAACCTTTTAGAATGTTCCAGATAATTCACTGGAAACAAACAAACATGTCAAAAATAAGTTCTTACATGTCCTTGCAATAACATACCTTTAAAGGGAACTTTGTCTCTTGTTTGCAGATGGAAATCCATGTGGACTGATAATAGTTTCAATTGCAGTTCCTATTGTAAAGCTTGCCGTTCTTCCCCATTGACTTTAACACCTAACCTCTGTCACCTTGAGCCTATGTCTAGAACATGCTGAGCAGTCAACAGGTACTTTTTAAATATGAATGCATGCTCATGGATCTGGGGGCCATTTTTTGGTCTAAAACATTCATGTAGAATAATATGATAGATAAAGAAGAAATCCATACATATCTTCTTGGAAATTTTCAGAAAAGGAAAAAAAATCAAAGAAGGGAAAGAAGGAGGCGGAGGAAGATGAAGAAGGGGAAGAGGAAGAGGGGAAGTCCGGGAAAGATGGGGCAGGAGGAAGACAGTGAGGAGGGAGAAGGACAGGTCGGGAGAGGGAGGAAGAGTAGAAGCAGGATGGGACAGGGAAGGAAGAGGAGAAGGAGAATGAGGATAGGAAAGAAGAAGAAAGAGGGATAGGGAAAAGGAAAGAATGTATATTGGTGGGAAACTGGATGTAGAACGTGGATTCATTTCAGACTGTCTAGACTGCCCCACATCCTATAGAGTCAGACAAGGCTGTTCAAATCATTACTTTCTGCTCTCTCAAGCAGGAATTTGATCCTTTAACAGGTAAGGAAATATTGAGGTCTGTTTAATCCATTTGGAACATACATCCCTGATAAAATAAGTGTTCTAATGAACTAGAATTCCAAAGGTGATTTATGTAGTTGGGCAATGTTATTTGCCTATTACAGAAGAAGATTGTGAAGCTCATTGAATGAAAGTAAACCTTTCTTGTAAAAAAAAAAATATGGTGGCTTGACAGTTAAACAGTTGTTATACACCTTGGGATGTTCACTTCCTTACTAAAACCTTCAGAGCACACACATTGAATATAGAGGAGCTAGTTTTCTAAGGCACATCATAAACATTAGATCCTGCCTATTTAAACACACTTACTGTTCTATGGCAGCTGTAATCAAAAGTTCAGGTGGATAACAGGATAGGGGATGGGATAGCTGATGTCCTGGGCTGATGTTTCCAGGGAGGTCTAATGGTATTATACCAGTGAGGTAAAGGCACCCGTGATTTGTCAATGGAGATGACTGATGACTGCATTTTTCTGGTTTTGGTCAGTTGTTGGGCTTGAACTTAGGGCCTGGGCACTGTCCCTAAGTTTTTGTACTCAAGGCTGGCACTCTACCCCCTTTGAGCCACTGCTTTATTTCTGGTTTTCTGGTGGTTAATTGGAGATAAGAATCTCACAGATTTTCCTGCCCAGGCTGGCTTTGAACTTTGATCCTCATATCTCAGCTTCCTTTGTAGTTAGGATTACAGGTGTGAGCCACAGGTGTCTGGCTGACAACTACTTTTGTCCTTAGAAACCAATTTGAAGATGACTTTCCCTTTTGGAAGAAATTTATTATGTTAAAATCAGCCCTCCTATATTGGAGTGGAGAAAGAACTAAGACCCTAAAGTGAGGTAATAATTCTGATAGAGAAAGAGGGGGTGTAAGAGAGAGGAAAGAGGAGAAAGAAAGAAAGACTGTATTCATTCATTTATTCATTAGGTATTTCAGTGCCTCATATATACTGAGGCCTATCTAGGTATTTCATAGAGCAGGTGTTAGAACATGATAAACTGGAGAAATATTAACCACCACCAATTAAAACAATAAGGACTGGGGACTTGGAGAGATAGTACAATTTCAAACAAGTTTGAAAAGGAGAAAATCAAGAGGAGCCTCTTCATTATCCTTGTGAGATGGCAATAGATAAGATTATGACGTATAAAATATAAACACAGAAAATAATCTCTGAGATGAGAGTACAGAGTTTTTCTTTTTTCTTTTTCTTTCTTTCTTTTGCTGGTCATGGGGCTTGAACTCTGGACCTGGGCGCTGTCCCTGTGCTCTTCAGCTCAAGGCTAGCGCTCTACCACTTGAGATACATCGCCACTTCCGGTTTTCTGGTGGTTTACTGGAGATAAAGAGTCTCAGGATGGAGCTCTAGTGGTACTTATAAGAGCCTCAGGAACTTTCCTGAACTGTGATCCTCAGATCTTAGCCTCCTGAGCAGCTAGGATTACAGGCATGAGCCACCAGTGCCTGGCCTGATACAGAGCTTTTCAATGCATGATTTACTGTTAATTTTCAGAAAGCCACATTGCAAACACCATCTACGATGAGTATCACACCTCTTTAGCAAGTTCTGTCAGTCAGCTATCTATCACTGTAACAAAATAACCTGAGAAGATCCACTTGAACGTTTTATTTGGGCTAATAGTTTCAGAGGTTTCTGTTCATGGTTGCTTGGCTCCATTTTCTTTGCTGAGGCAGAACTGGTTGGGAGCTTGTGGTGAAGGAAAGAGAAAACTGGAGAATGCCTTTAAAGGCAGGCATCCAATGACATAACTTGCTCCTGCTAGGTCACATGTCCATAGGTCCCCCCACCTCTCAACAGAGGCAGGGCTAGTGACATGGGTCCCTGTGTGTGGGAGGGAGATGGTGATGGGACCCCTAGATCCAAACTATAACACATCTTCTTATCCTTATCATGCACCATTATTTCCAGAAGAAAAAAATAAGTGAGTAAAATCTGAAACAATATGGTGGCTTTAGACATTAAAAAAACAGTTGTCTTGTATCCTATGTTTAACACCTGATAAAAGTTCTTACAAAGACAGGTGTAAATAATAGAAAAATTGTTTTTACAAGAGCTATTTTCAAGTACTAATAAGTAATTGTTGGAATATTTTTCTCAAGAAAATAGTCACATAAGGATCTCTTTGTTATTGGCAAACAAATAATAAAATAAACATCATTACTTGTTTCTGGATTTCTTCCAAGCTGTCATACTGAACCATTGAAATAATCTACCGTGTGTATATTTTCTTGTGAAGTATCTAGTAAATTGTCCCTAATTTTTATCTTATTCTTCTGGGAAAAGGATTGCTACTCTAGTTAATCCAGAATGTAGACATTTATTGAAAGCTATTATTTGTAAGATTTAGTTTGTTGTTTCCCTACTTACTTAGTACATCTCTGTTATTTAGCTATGCACCCTGGGTAGTTCCTCACACCATAGGATCTACAGGTCTATTCTATCTCTACCTATGAAATAGTGTCTAGTTTTTAATCTTGGGGAACAATCACAAATGTAAGGTAATTTTTTTAATGTTTTCATCTCTTATAATTTCTTGGGAGCTCAGGTTTCTGAGCTTAAATAAAATATCAAAGAGAAAAGGAGCTGTCATTTTCAGGCTAAAGCTTACTTCTTTTTCAGTAACAGTAACAAAATCACAAAGTTATAAGATCTTCTTTCTCTTAATCAAATTGACCTTTCCTAATGACTTAATTAAGTATATTAATCTGGGGTCCTTCAGAGTCATTCCTAATTTCATAGAAAATACCATGAAACTAGGTGTACGCAAGAGGCTACTTTATAGTTACATATTGTTCTGTCCTCCCTCTGATTAAGAAGTTATGTCTAGGTGTTATACCTAGTATTCAGTATCTTTGGGTTTCATTATGTGGTCTATGATTATGTAATTTATTTTTGAGCTCAGTCAGACTATCCTTCTGGTAAGGTCTCCCCCCTCTTACCAACTTCCTTCCCCCCACTCCATGCATGTGTGTGTGTGTGTGTGTGTGTGTGTGTGCGCGCGCGCTAGGGAGTGAACTCTGGACTTTGGTGCTATCCCTGATCTCTTTTGCCCAAAGATAGATCTCTACTACTTAAGCCATGGCTCTACTTCTGGCCTTTTGTGGTTAAATGGAGATGAGTCTCATAAACTTCCTACCCATACTGTCTATGAACTGCAATTCTCAAATCTCAGCCCCCTGAGCAGCTAAGATTTCATTTTAACTAACTATATGTTTATGTTCTTAGGTTATATGTCAATTGTTTCCTTTGTACTTACTGGAATATTGAATTCTAGTCTAATATTCAGTTGGCTACTCAGTGTACACTCATTTGTATAGCAGTTATCCAGTTGTAATATTCATCAGCCCAAATTTTCTTATATATTTTAATGCCTTGTTTCTTTATAATCAGAAAGACATTTGATTGCAATAAAGCTTAATCCTTTCTCTACATGAGCAAGTTTTGACTTCATATTAGAAAACTCAATATCCTGATTCCTTCTAGTCATCATCAGACTCACTGCTAAAATATTTAGAGAAGTTGATTAAGAAAATTAATTTATTTGGCTTACATAGAGCATGCACACAACTTTTTGGGCAATTATCTGGGGAGAAATATTTTAAATGAGTTATTCAATTCAGACTTAAGGATGTCCCCCAAATCTAAATATTTTGGATCAGTGTTCAAATAGAGGATTCCACTTTACTCCTCTGAGGATTGCCTATTTATGGTTTGGAAGAGAACACACAGGAGCATTTAAATGTAATACTGCAGAAAATGTTTTCCAAAAGGATTAAAGTAAGCCTACCTACCCAGTGGACTTCTCACTGAAATATAAAAATTTTCTGGAAATAGAAAATATGTGTTTTAGCTTTGGTCAACCAAATATTTGTCTTACAGTAAGGAAAAAAGAAAAAGCAAGTAGATACTTACTTGGATGGAAATAAAGATGCTCAGCAACAATGAGGGGATGGGATTAAAAGGATTCGAGAAGAAAATATCTCCAGGCCCACCCACAGTGAGAAGAGTTTCAGCTGGATCCAATAGGAGAAGTTGAAAACCAACATGACAAGAAACAGAAAAAGAAATGAAGGATTGGACTGAATTCCTGCCCACCCACGGGCTAGTGCTATGGAAAGATCCACTAAACGAATTGGCATCTGATAGTTTACATATTAAGGGAATCAGCAAATGATTTCTTGTTTATGTTTGGTTTGAATACTCTTTTTTATCTTATCCCACATGAAAAAAAATGAAAGTATTAGTGAAAAGAATCTGTGCTATTTGTATTCACAAAGAGATGCTAGCAACTACGGAGAAATAAAAACAGTAAATAAGTATCACTGGAAAGGTTACTTTTTGTCATTGTTATAGTATCGTGTATAATATATGAAAACAACAAAAGCTATAATGCAGAAAATTTTTCTTAATCATTTAGACTTGTCATCTCTTTATTTTTTCTTACTACTTTAAGCAGGAATATATCTGATTTATTACCTTATCTGTAGCATACGATGTCATCTACTATGTAGCATAAATGTCATATGCTTAACCACTGATAACTGATGATTGCAATGATTAATAATGCACTGGTGTTTATTGCATTAAATTGTTAATATGGTAGTACTCCATTTTACATTCTTCTCCAAAATAATACTGTCATTTCACACAGGAACAGTGAATACATACCTTTGTAACCAATGATAGCAATTGTAAGAATTATAGCAATGACTGTGGCTCAGATAATCATTCTTTTTTGACCCAATGGTTTCAAGGCCAATTTGTTCTGTGGAGACCTAAATATTGACCAACATAAAGTTTCTAAAGCGTATTGAACTAATGTGAATTAGGGTGTCGGGTTTTTTATGGAGAATTTTATTAACATATCAAAGGCTTTATTTTTACAAAGTTTTTTTGAGAAAATGTTTTTCTTAGAAATAAAGAATTAGATACAAGTTTACCTTGAAAATGTTTGGTACTTTAATATGTAAATAATATTGACTGGAGCCTGCTGCAGCCTAAAGCTTAAACAAAAATAAAAGCATCATCTCAGGAAATAATGCTGCATTACATTGAGAGAAGCATCGTCAGGAATTTTGGAAATCCTCTCCTCACTAAAAGTAATAAGGACACTGGGAAAAGAAGTGGTCAGGTACTTGAAAGGAGTGGGGTGGGGACAAGGGGAAAGGAGTAGAGGAATAAAGAGGAGAAAAGCGGGAAAATGCAGACCAGAATCCAATGTATTCTACCAAATTAAGAAGAGTGAGGGAAGGGTTGTGGGTAGGGGAGAGATCTGTGAGAATGGTGAAAGAGGTAACATTGATCAAGATACATTGTGTTTACAAACAGCTTCATTTAACTCCTTTGTACAACTACTTAAGGATAATGATCACTAAAAGAAAAAAACAAACAAACTAGAAAACATTATACCCTATGTATGCATTGGGTTAAATGTGTAGACTCCAAACAACAACAGCAACAAGAACAAAGAGTCAAAATTGAACTTGTTTTGGAATCTGAGAAAGTCACATTAGAAGAATAACACCTTCACTTTGACCACATCAACCAATGAAGTGCTATATCCAGAGGACCCATTTATCATCTCTCCTTTGGGAACCTGAAGGCAGTATTATGTTCCCTCAGCATTCTAGGGCACTTCTTGGGAGGCATGCTTCTATCTTGGCTCATAAGAAACAAAAAGGAATTGTCAGGGCTGGACCACTCAGGATCAACTAAAAACAAAGAAAGGGACAGCGTTCACAGCAGCTGGTAGTGTGGAGACTCTGGCAATGCTACTGTGCTCATGACCATGGCGGCATCTAACAGAGGGAGCAGACAGTGGCTTCACTCAATTACAAAGCCACGAGTGGCTTCTTATTTTTGAGAGGAAGCATAGTTGGCAGTTCTTCCCAGTTTGGGTTCCTTGTCAGTTGTCCAGCCCATCTATGGAAGCCATTCTAGGGTCCTACCCAGGCAGGAACACATAACCACAACCGTGCCTAAATACAGAGCACAGTCTCTGGTCCCACCCAACCAGGGAGCTCAAACAACAACCCTGTCCAGCCTTGAAACCCAGCCTATATTCCTGTCCAGCCAGTAACTGGGGCCAACAATTTTTTAAAAACCACAGAGCTCAACCCTACTTGATGATGGAGCTCAGCCAGCCCTTCCCCACTGTGAGATACAGCCTGTAACCATGCCCAACCAGAGAGCTCCATGGGGATGCTGCCAGACCCTGGAGTACAACGGGCAACTCCTGTACATTTCAGAGGCCAGCTCCAGGCCTACTCAACTGCAGGATACAACTTGTGGGCCCAGACAGCCAGGGAGTCTAATTAGTAATCTTGCCCAGGCACATAAAGACAATTAGTAGCCTTGCCAGAATAGGGAATCCAGCCTAGAGTGTCAAGCGACCATGGAGTGCACCTTGTGGTTTCACCCAGCCTGGGTGCCCACTTTAAGATCTCCTACTCATTGTAGTATACAGCCAACAGTCCCACTGGGTGACAGAAACTACATAGACGTCTTATCAACCTCAAGGCATGCACAGAGGGAGGCCTTGTTCAACTAGAGAAAATGACAGCAAAACCATCTGACTCTCAGATCCACTGAGACCACAGCATGGGCTGATTCCTGAAGGACTGTCCTTACTGAAATGAACTAACACAGCCTAGGAGAGGTGACCACTTTTTTTTCACTTTTTAAAAACACAGATATGAAAGCAAGGATATCAGGATCACCATGATTTAGAAATATAGGCCCATCAAAGGATGGGAAAGAATGCCAATAAAAGAATTCAGATTGTCTTTAAAAAGTTCAGTAGACACACACACACACACACACACACACACACACACACACACACACCAGACAGATTACTAAACAAAATGAGAAAAAGAATCATGAACAAAACAAGAAACTTAATGAGGAAATTAAGACCATTCTAAAAAACTTCCGACAATGACTTAAATTAAGTATCTAATATAGACCTTCAACAACAGACAAGATAGAGTACAATATGGAATAGTTGGACTGGAAGACAGGTTGTTTGAGATTATCTTCACTCTAAAAGACAAAAACAAAAAAGCATGAGACAGAATAAGGATTATTTTAATATTTAAGAAATTTTTATTATAAAGGTGATTACAGAGGTGTTACAGCTATACAGGTCAGGGAATACGTACATGTCCTTTTGAACAGTGTCATACCCTCCCTCATTCTCTCCCAGTTATTCTCCTCCCAACTTCCACCCCCGCCTCCTAATTGTATAGTTCATTTCCAACATAGTGTCTAGTGGAATTCACTGCTGAATTGGTTTATCCCACCATTTCTGTGATTAAGAATATGGAACGCTTCACGAATTTACATGTCATCCTTGTGCAGGGGCCATGCTAATCTTCTCTGTATTATTCCAATTATAGCATATATGCTGATGAATTGAGCATGTGAGTAATGATTTTTGTGAGTACATCAGGCTAATCACTTTGGAAGTCCAAAAACAGAGGAAGAAGTAGAAAATGCATTAAAGGAAACAATGGCTGAAAATTCCCCAAATCTAGAAATTTACAAGGCCTCAAAACTTGCCCTCATCCCCTATGACCCAGCAATCCCACTCCTGGGCATTTACCCAAATGATCACAACGAAGGCCACACTAAAGCTACCAGCACAACTATGTTCATTGCAGCATTATTTACCGTAGGTAAGATATGAACCAACCCAGATGTTCCCCAGTAGATGAATGGATCAAGAAAATGTTTTATATATACACAGTGGAAATGATTTGGGGAAGGAAAAGGGAATAACAAAATGGTGAGACCAAGGACAAAGGGTGAACCAATGCAACAGCAATACTCACAAGACACTATGTTGGAAATAAATTTTACAACTTGGCAGGGAGGGAAAGTACAAGGAAACAAGGGAAGGGGTAATAATGTTTGACAAGAAATGTACTCATTACCATGCTTATGTAACTGTAACTCCTCTGTACACCACCTTTACAATAAAATGAAATTTAAAAAACTTTCCCCTAAAGCTAAACCAAAGAAGTCTATACTGAGATACATTAAAATGACATTGTCAAAAGTCAAAGACAGAGAACTGTGAAAGTAGCAAGTGCAAAACAAATTTGTCTCATAGAAAGAAGCATCCTCATCACCACCATCATGATAATTCATGAGAATACTTTTTAACAGGAACCTTGTAAGCTGGGAGGAAAAATTTCTGCCAACTAAGAGCACTAAATCCAGCAAAATTGGCTTCAACAGTGAGGGAGAGTTATTTTCCCAGACAAGTAGTGACCAGAGAGTTTGTCACCGCTAGACCTGCCCTACCAGAAATGTTAAAGGGAATCAGTTAAATAAGTAAAATGACATTATCCAGAAACATGAAAGCTTCTGAAAATATAAATCTCACAGGTAATGGTAAACACACAGAAAAATACAGGACAATGTAATTCTGTAAGAAATGTAAATTACTTACATCAAATCACCTGGGATTAAAGTTGAACAACAAAGTACTCAGAATAATTCTAACCACAAAATCTTGTTAATGAATATGCAAGTGGATTCTGACATCAGCAATATTGAATGTGTGGGAATAGAAGGAAAATGTGGAGTTTGTTTTTTGTACGCAATTGAATTTAGTACCTTACAATAGACAATAATAGCAAAAGGAATCTTTATGGAAGCCTCAGTCTAATGACCAACACAAACAATAACTCTAGTAGATACAAAAAGATAATGAGAAAAGAATCGAAGTGTACTCCTACAAAAATTATTTAAGCACAAATGAAGACAGCAGGAGTGGAAGAGAACAGCTCTAAAGTATACAAAAAACAGCAAAATGACAATAGTAAGCCCTTATTTACCAAAAAATGACTTAAATCGAAATGGACTGAGTTCACCAATCAAAAGATACAAGGGGGCTGGATGGATATAATTCAATAGAATATAAAGATGATCCATATCATTCAGTGAGCTCTGTTTCCTGGGATGCTAAGACAAGTCAATTTCCATACGTCAATGACTATTGAACACTACAGGTTAAAGGACAAAAATCATAAGCTCATTCCAATTATTGCAGAAAATTCATTTGACAAAAATCTACCAATCTTTCAGCATTCAGAAGGACTATGCCTCAGCACGTAAAGGCCAGGTGTGAAAAGCCCCCCAGACAGAATCATATTCCAGCTACGAGCGGGGGCCCATTCTTATCACTTCTATTCAGCAGAGTAATGGAAATCCTAAATAGAGCAATTAGGAACAATCAGCACCCAAATGACAGAGAAAGAAGTAAAATTATGCACTTCTCAATCAAAATTTAACACTCTACTCATGAAAAGGATACTATCAAGAAAGTGGAAATATAATTCACATAATTCAAGGGAAATGTTCAAGTCACACCTCTGATAAGGAACTTATGTACTATATGTAGTACTCAAATTATTTTCTTAAAACCAAATAACTTAAAGTAGATATACAAATGGCCAAGGGGTGCAAGAAAAGATACTCAACACCACTGGTCCTTAAGAAAATCTGAGTCCCCCAAATAGAGATATTCTGACATTTTTAAAATCAAATTAGGAATGGATGAATCAATATATATCCATTTAAAAGAATATTATTTTGTCATACAAAAGGAATGTAGTTCTGAAACATGCTGTGTCATGAAAATACTATGCCAACTGAATGACTCTAGATGCAAAGGTTGCTCTTCACTTGGTGATAGTTATATGATTTTCCAAAAAGAAACAGTGTCAGAATAGACTAGTAATTACCAGAGGTTGGAGCAGGAAGGGGCAATAAATGGTGTCTAATAGGTGTGGGGCTTTCTTTTGTGGGTGGTGAAAATATTCTGAAATTAAATCATGATGCTGCTTATGACAAAGTGAAGAGTAATAACTGTTGTAATTTTCCAATAAGTTTCCTAGTTACTTAAAGAAAGTATTTTTTTAATTTAGCTTTAGAGATTTGTCTTCACTGATGCTCTTTTACCAGCAATCCTTGATTAATACATTCATAGCAATTATTTCTATCTTTCCTAACTATTCATTGTGTTCCCCCTTTGGGGGAAAAAATCACATAATGAGTTAACAGAAGAATTTTTTCCATTTTAGTAATTACAACCTTTATTTTCAACATCAAAATTTACATGAAGTATGGCTCATTCTTCTAGTGATTTTAACTAAAATAGGAACTACCTATAAATGTGTAATTTTAGTGTCACAAAAATGTCTCTGTAATTTATTATTTAAAACTTTAAAACCTTTTTCCTATTAGATACAATTACATATCATATTGCAATCTTTTAAAAATGATTCCTGCACTTCCTGTTAAAAAATTGATAGTGAGTTGTTTGGACTTTTCTGCTACTTTTGATAGGTAATTTTTTTACTCTTCTTTGTGATCCAAGGATAAGATTATTTCTTCTACTGTCTTTTTTGAAAGCCATATTTTTCTAACAGTATTCTGAGACCTGAATGTGTTCTTCTTAGAGCTTTCTGGCTAAAATCTTCTTGTCAATTGTTCTTTTCAGCAAAGAAATGAATTCAAAATTGTATCCTTACTTTTAGCTACTTGATAAGGACTGACTGACGGCTGTCAGAGTTCATGCTACTAGTTTTCATTATGTTAGGCTTGACAGGGTATATAGTTAATGAGAAATAAATACCCATTAGCAAGCAGAAATGGAATCAAAGGCAAGAAATTGTGCATAGGAAATAAAATAGGTTGATATGGGTCTGTGCAAGTCCCAAAAGCCCTTGGTAGCTCAATAGAATTCACCAGAATATATGAAGAGGAAGAAGGATCAGTAGTGGATTATATGAGCTTTGTTTTTTTTTTTGGTCATGTCCTAGAAATCATGTATCACAGATATTTATCTTCTTATATTTGTGTAACAAAATTTTGCAGAAGTAAAAAAAAAAACAATTCATCATAAAACCAGACTTCTATTGTAAGCTTTTTAAATAGGAAAATATCCAATTAAATATTGTTACCTGGATCACTGATACATGTCTTTAAATGATGCTGAGGGAGTTCATATAAAAGAGAGAAACATGCTTTTTGGCTTAGTGGGCAGAATATTCACCTTATTGTTGGAAAGGTCAAGTGAATGGAGGGGGGAGAAAGAGAGAGAGAGAGAGAAAGTTTGGAGGGAGTAGAGAAGTCAAAGGAGATTAAGTTCGGGCATTCTTTTCAAGGTTTCCTTGTAAAGAAGGGGGGGGCTGGGAATGTGGCTCAGTGGTAGAGTGCTTGCCTCACATGCATGAAGCCCTGGGTTCTTTTCCTCAATACCACATACACAGAAACAGCCAGAATTGGTGATGTGGCTCAAGTGGTAGAGTGCTAGCCTTGAGCAAAAGAAGCTCAGGGACAGTACCCAGACCCTGAGTTCAAGCCTCAAAAATGGGGGGAAAAGAGAGAGAGAGAGGGAACACAACAAAACATAAAATGAAAGTTGAATCCAAATAGGATGGTCTTTTGAAAATGTAAAAACGAATTAATTAGATATGTTTATATAAAGGAAAGAGTAGAGTGATAAAAAGTTAAAGGAGCTGAACATAGTGGTACATATCTGTAATCCCAGTACTTGGAAGGCTGAGGCAGGAGAACTGGGATCTTGAGGCCAACCTGGGCTATATAACACATGGGATGTATAACATCTGAGTTCAAGGCCTGCCTGGGTTGCATAGCAGGACTGTCTCCAAATTAATAACAAAACAACAACAAAAAAACAGGAAGAGGGCTGGGAAGTTGGCTCAGTGGTAGAGCGCTTGCCTTGCATGCTCGAGGCCCTGGGATCGATTCCTCAGCACCACATAAGCAAAAAGATAAAAGCCGGAAGTGGCGCTGTTGCTCAAGTGGTAGAGCGCTAGCCTTGAGCTGAAGAGCTGAGGGACAGCGCCCAGGCCCAGAGTTCAG
>NW_012267219.1:3760806-3766467 GCF_000151885.1 Dipodomys ordii
AAAAAAAAAAAAAACAGGAAGAGGAGCTGTGGCTCAAGCAGTATAGCACTTGCCTTGAGCTGAAGAGCGCAGGGACAGCGCCCAGGCCCAGAGTTCAAGCCCCACGACCGACCAAAACAAAAACAAAAAAACTAGCCAGGCACTGGTGGCTCACGCCTGTAATCCTAGCTACTCAAGAAGCTGAGAGCTGAGGATCATGGTTCAAAGCCAGCGGGGGCAAGAAAGTCCATGAGATATTATTGCCAATAAAGGACCAGAAAACCAGAAGTAGAGCTGTGCCTCAAGTGGTAGATGAGGTGAAGAGCTGAGGAATAGTGCCCTGGGCCAGAATTCAAGCCCCACAACAGACAAAAACAAAACAAAACAAAAACCCCTGAACTATAAAACAACAACAAAAAGGGTTAAAGAAAGAGAAAGAAAATGAGGGTCAAGAGTATTAGATTCTAAGAAAAGTTGGGGGAGGGTGGGTATAGGAAGTAGGACACAAATGATGGGGGGGGGTATTTTCTGAACTATGATGAGAGGGAAAGAAAAGAGAAAGTATGGGATTTAAATGCTGGCAAGTTTATAGATCTGATGGCAGAAAAGTGAGGAGTTTCTGCCAGGTGGTTTTCCTTTCTTTACGAAGCAGAGAAGGTCCTGTGTGTATAAGTGCGATTACTAGTATTCATGTTGTGTTTCTGTTATCAAAGATGCTTATCCCTGAATAAGGCCTAAATTGAATATTAGGGGAAGAATCAATTTAGCCTTTCATTGAACAAATACTTCTGAACGCAGGTCTCCTCGTCACATTCATAATCAGCTTGAGAAGGCAGGAGTTCAAATCTCCTTGAAAGCAAGTACCTAGTGTGACCCTAATGTAAGAAAAACAAGCCATTGGGGGTCTGGGAGTTGGGGTACAAAGAAGAACAAAGCTAATGTGACCAGTATCACAGTGCCCTGAAAGATGGGCTGTGAAGAATGAGTAAGGGTTTGCTTGCCAGAAACACTAGGAGACCATAACAGACAGCAAGAGTGCAGGGACAAAGAGTGAACCAGATACACAGAGGCAGGTGTAAGTCCTGTGGTTTTAAGTCTAGAAGTAGTACGCATTTCACACACAGTATATCTAATTCAGAAATTAGACTCCTAACCTGAGAAATAATTTGGCAAGGACAGAAAACAATTTTACTCAGAAATGAATTGAAACTAATCTGTATTACCTTGAAACAAAACACCAAGATAGGGAGAATGAAGTGAGATCTCACTTCAGGCTTAAAGCCAACACATTCCCTCATGCATAATAGAGTTAAGAGATGACCCCTGAGTCCACATGAAGACATTAACACTAACAGAGTTAAGAGATGACCCCTGAGTCCACATGAAGACATTAACACTAACACTAATAATAGCTTTCTCTTTTTAGTGGAGTATATTTCCTGAACATTCTCTTGCTACTCATTCCACTAAAATGCCTGAGAATTGTTCAATAATAAGTATAAGAAGGCAGTATGACAATGTGTGAATATGTTCTCTTTTTTTGACTGTGAGGAATGTTCTTTTTGTTTTTTTTATTTTTTATGTTTTTTTATTGTTACAGTGATGTACAGAGGGGTTACAGTTACATAAGTAATGTAATAAGTACATTTCTGGACAAACTTGTTACCCCTTCCCTCATTTTTCTCCTATTTTTCCTCCCCTGCAACCCTCCAGGTTGTACAGATTATTTCCAACATATTGTCTTGTATATATCACTGTTGAATTGGTTTCCTCCTTGTCCTTTGTCTCCCCTTCCCATCCCTAATTCAGTTAAACATATATACAATACCAGGGTACCAAAATCAAATACAGTGACAACAGGGGATATACCATAGGGGGAAGAACATACAAAAGAAACAAGAAATCACATAGTACATAGAAACAACAACAACAAAGAATACCATCTGTGTCCATGTTTTGGAGTTCATTTCATTTGGCATAATCTTATATGGTCATATGTATGTATCCAGCACAACTATGTTTATCACACCATTATTTATCTAAGATATGCAACCAACCCAGATACCTCTCAGTAGATGAATGGGTCAAAAAAGTTATATATATATATATATATATATATATCAGAAGGAATAGCACTGCCCCATTTGTTAAGAAACAGAAAGATTGGGAAAAAATCATATTAAGTGAAGTAAGCCAGACAGAAAGAAACATAGGTTCCATGGTTTCCCTTGTTTGCAATAATTAGTGTATGTCTAGGATAATCTTATCAGATGAGCAGAAAAGCTCAAAAGCTATGTACATATGACCATATAAGATGATGCTAAGTAAAATGAACCCCAAGATATGGACATAAGAGGTTTTTCTTTATTGTTGTTGTTTTTAATGTACTATGTAGCTTTTTGTTCTTCTTTATATTCTTCCTCCTATGGTATATCCCCTGTTGTCACTGTATTTGATTTTGGTACCCTGCATCTTGTATATACATTTAGCTAATTTGGGGAGAAGAAGGGGAATAACAAAATGCTGAAACAAGGACACAGGATGACCCATTGCAACAATGATTCTCACAAGACACTATTTTGGAAATAAACTTTACAACTTCAGGAGGGTGGAGTGGAGGAGGTGGGAAAAAGAAGGGATAATAGGAGAAAAACAAAGGAGGGAGTAACAATGCTTGACAAGAAATGTACTCATTACCTTACTCGTGTAACTGTAATCCTTCTGTACAGCATCTTTACAATAAAATAAAAGTTTAAAAAAAGAAACAAGAAGTCACATAGTACATTAAAAACAGCAACAACAAAGAAAAACCTCTTGTGTCCATGACTTGGAGTTCATTTCACTTAGTATCATCTTATATAGTCATGTGTACCCAGCACAAGTATGTTTATCACAGCATTATTCACCAAAACTAAGATATGGAACCAACCTAGATTTCCCCAGTGATGAATGGATCAAGAATTCTATGCTTCCATCAAAAAGAATGACACCACTCCGTTTGTAAGGAAGTAGAAAGACTTGGAAAAAATCATATTAAGTGAAGTAAGCAGACACAAAGAAACATAGGTTCTATGGTTTCCCTTATTTGCAATAAATAGTGTACATCAAGGATAAACTTAGCAGATGCGCAGAATAGCTCAATAGCTATATACATATGACACTATAGTATGAATATGTTCTTAAAGATAAAGTATATCCTCAAAAAATCGCCAGAGCTCTATCATCAGCTCCCAAGCCCATGATAGGTCACCTTGGGGAGGGAGCAACCAAGGCTGGGAACAGCCGGGGTCCAGAGGACAGTGAACAGACAATCCTCAATTGTGTGTGCCACATGTATAAAATTCAGTTCCATTTGATCTAAGCTTAAGGAAACTGCAAGCAAATCTTTACACCATTCATCTAACACATCAACTAGCAAATAAAATGAGCCCCGTGACAAAACTTCAGATCTAGCTTTATATCTCTATGTTCTTATTTCTATTCATCTCTATTCTTTTTTTTCTTGGCAAGCTGGTTTCTTTCAGAAGAGACTGTGGTAAGTACTTTATAGAAACATAAATGAAAAGCAAATCTCTTTGGGCTATACACATAATACTTAAGTATCTTTCCTCTCCATGAAGTTCTCTAAAAGTATAATGGTTCACCTGGCTCCTCACACTGAGCCTTCCCTGCTCTGAGTGAAGTGTTCTTATGGGTTAATTCCCATCATCCTCCGGCCTATGCAGTAGGCACTCTTTCCAGACCCATTTTAGAGCTCAGAAATGCAAAGCATGGTGATAGACTATTGCCTCGGAACAAGAGAGTGGTAGGCTTTCAGCTCTGGAAGTCTGACTCCACAGCTTAAGGTATGACACTATTTGCACCATCCTACAGGTGTGGGTGGGCTTTCTGGAACTTTTATATGACAAGCTTGTCCTTGACAGAAAACATGTGTGCGCGCGCGCGTGCGCACACACACACACACACACACACAAACACACACACACTGAAACATGGGCGGATGAGTCAACATGAGATATTCTTGTTGATCTATTCCTTATTCTATTACATCGGTCCCAAGATATTTAGGGATGGATTAGAGTCACATTTTTTGCCCTTGGTGGCTGAATTTTCTGCTTCTAAACTCAAAGCAAGCTTGTCATCACCCCGCTGTGCATGCATAGACTCCTGGGGCCTGACCTTAGTTTGGACTATTTTCTGCCAGTAATTATCTTCCTCATTCAGTTCTCCTTGAGTTACTCTATGGTTTCCAGATCTGACTTAAGATTTCTCTGTTTCTCCTCTCTCTCTCTCTCTCTCTCTCTCTCTCTCTCTCACACACACACACACACACACACACACTTTCATTTTCACTCTGGAAAAATCCAGAGTCTGACTTGGAATCTTCTGTATGCATCTTTCTGTTTGGATTTGTCTAGATATTCATCGCTTCTTTTTAAAAAGTTATTTTTTTTGTTATTCATTGCTTCTTGACTTTATTTCCAAAGCCAAAGTCCAGCCACTTGGGAGTGACACCACTGAAAGTGATGGATTGCTTGATTCTCTATAGCTGGCTTCGGAATTGCTGGTCCTCTTCCTTTCAGACATCCTTCCGTTGGATGTTTTATTCATCAATTTTTATTAAACACTTGTCAGACATTGTTTTGGGATATGACCATGAATGAGTTACTTCCTGCCCTAAAAGAACAGTTAAAATAGTAAATAATATTTATAGTAAGGAGTAGTTGCAACATTAAAGAATAGTTATAATAAGAAACCAAAGTCACAAACTACTGCTAAAATAAAGCAAGGAAATCTTCCATAAGACTGGTGCTGCTTGAGCACAGGTCTAAAAGCTGAGTAAAATGACAAGGGGAAGGGCAATATTACAAGCAAGCAACCATGAAGAATTCATAAAACAGAGACACTGGGCCCAGCAAAGCCTATGGTTTAGCAGGGATTAATCAGGGTTGATATAGAAGAGGGGTTTGGGTAAGATCAGGAAATGCCTCATGTGCCATGCAGAAGAGTTGGGGCTTTGAAGGGATTTAGGCAGCCAATAAAATGGCAAGGTCATTTTACTGGCTTTGCCAGGTTTACTGGCTCCTTTAGATTTCTGCACATCAACCTGCCACCAAGCTAGTGAACACACAGAAGTGATTAATGAGCTCTGTGACCACCCAGAAAACATTCCTGGCAGCAGAAAGCCCCAGGATACATCTAGGAATCTACATCTGCTCCTCTGGCAAACACTTGGGTCAGAAATCCGTCTAATTTTTTTTTTTAATTTTGAGAATCCTGCAGCTGCCTAACTTAAGTCTCTCTTTATCTGCCTGGTTACTGTTTTATGTGTGGCTGTTGCTTCTTTGTGCAGGTTGTTTTCAAGAGTTGCTGCAAAGATTCATTGATGCAAAGAAAATATGTATTTCCTCAGTTTTTTATGAATATTGTAAGTATTTGTACAAAGGAGTTGCCACTCACCAAAGCAGTTTATGAAGAGTACCTCTTGATCAATGTCGCCCCTTTCAACATTCTCACCCACCCCTCCTAACCCACCCCTTCCTCTACTTATCTTAATTTTAGGTTATGTATCAATTTTTTTTGCCATTTAACAAAGCAGTTTCGTTTATACGATGTATCTTTCATGCCACCTCAACCCCACCCTTCTCATATTTCTCCATTCTGTGATATATATATATATAT
>NW_012267219.1:3766555-3768067 GCF_000151885.1 Dipodomys ordii
TATATATATATATATATCTCAGGCTTCCGGAGGTTGATGGAGACAGCCAATCACATCTGCCGAACTCAAGGCTCTGAGTCCATGTATAGTGCTGCATCTTCAGACAACACTGTAACTTCCATCGTGCTGGTCCCAGTGATTTCTAAGGATGGAGCTGCTGGTTGATGTGAATCTGAGTTTCCCATTTGCAGCAAATAGAAAGTATCTCAGCCTAATTTTTTGAAGATGGAGAAACTGTGTGGTCTTGAATACATTAGATCACTGTCTGTTCATCTGGAGCTTAGAAACCTGGCCAAAGAACCTCTTTGTGTTGCCATAGACTTTTTTCTTTTTTTTTTCTTTGTAACATGAGAACAGCATTTTCTTCCCACTTTACAATGATTCATATTCTCAATATCTCAACTCAGGCCAAATAAAACTGCAAAAACAAGAAAATAATGTTCCAGAGACTGGATACACAGTTTTACCGTATGTAATAATGTCAGAAATTGAGTGTGAAGACAAGGATTATCCCCTGGACTCTTTTCTTCTTTTTCTTAACTTTTCATAAGCTCAGAGGTGGTAACAAGGAGAAATGAAGCACTGACTAGCAGCAGCAGCAGCAGCAGGGAGGAAATTCTTGGATTGGATGGAAACTAGTTCTGAAACATTTTGGAGGTTTTCTGACAGGCAACGATTGGAAATTAAGTATTCCTTATATAAAAGAGAGGCACTTGTTTGCATCTTTGTCTTCTATCATTCCTGTGTTTTTCCTTTGATGCCTGATTCCCATGTGCTTGGAATAATTCATGAGAATTGCTTAATTTTTGTTTTAGGAAAAATCAGTAGGTGAGAGCTTGCTACTCAGAAAACAATTAGCTGGATTACTCTTGAGTTTAAGAAAATAAACTTGGGAATATTTCTCCTTAAATAATGTACCATAAGCAGAGGTTGCCAGCCTCCAGTAGCTTATGCTTCTAATCCCAGCTACTCAGGGGGCCGAGATCTAAGGATTAAGGTTTAGAACCATCTAAGAGAGACAAATCTATAGCTCTCATTTCCAGTTACCCAGGGGAGGGGGCGAGAGGGACGAAGAGGTGTGGTTCAGGTGTTAGCTAGTTCTAGCCAGGAGTGGAAAAGCTGAATGAGAGCAGGAGACTCAGATCAAGTACTGACACTGATCAGTACTGGCACCAATAATAAACAAACAAATAACAATGGTTTCACCTCACTTCCACCAGTGTGTTGACATTAATTTGTCTGTAAACATTTACTATGTTTTTGGTTGAACATAAATGAACTATGAAAAAGAAAGGCAGAAATTTTGGACACTGTTCTTAATGAAATCACAGGTAAATGGAATGATGCATGAAGAACTGGAATTGCTCTTCCTTGCTCTTCTCCAATTGTCTAGACCAAAAAGATAAATTATCTTATCTTATCTATCTATCTATCTATCTATCTATCTATCTATCTATCTATCTATCTATCTATCTATCTATCTATCTATCTACCTATCTATCTATCTATCTA
>NW_012267219.1:3768117-3787568 GCF_000151885.1 Dipodomys ordii
ATCTATCTATCTATCTATCTATCTATCTATCTATCTATCTATCTATCTATCTATCTATCTATCTATCTATCTATCTACCTACCCCACCTGTTAATGTTGGAACTAAAACTCTAGGTGGGGGTGCTATCATTTAACTTTATTGCTTAAGGCTAGCACTCTATCCCTTGAGCCACAACTCCAATTCCAGCTTTTGGTGATTAATTAGAAATAAGGATCTCTCCAACTTTTCTGCCTAGACTGGCTTCAAGCCATTTTCCTTAGCTCTCAGCCTCCTGAGTAGCTAGGATTGCCATTGTGAGCCATTGGTGCCTAGCAGAAGCCATGCATTTAATGATGAAACCTGAGGATATAGTGACGCAAATACAAAGACTAGAGAAGCAAGCAAGCCAACACCTGGGAGTTATAGAGTCTCCTTTATTTTGTGTGAGACTTGTGGAGTAAGACTGTGACTCAAGTTAGACCCTTTCCTCCATCCCTCAAACTTCAATTCTCAGTAATAGTCCACACCAGTAGGGGCCTGTTCTTTTTCTGTCTTTTGTCATTTGGGGTCTGGTAAATACTTGGTGTTTAAAGTGAAGGTTTAAATATAGAAAGAAAAACAGATCCTCTAAGCCTCTAAGGAGATGGAAGGATAGAGTTCAGGGTTATTCTAAATGAATTTCCTTTTTGTTGTGTTTGTATTACATTGAAACTAATCCTGTGGACAAATGCTTTGTCTAATTAATGAGACTGAGTTATTAAAGTACATATTAAGGCAATTGGAGAATGGCTTGAGGCAGTTCTGTGAATTAGGTCCATATGCTTATCCATGTTGTCATATTATGGTGCCTAAAATAATTTTTATTTAATAAACATTAAGGAAATGTATCATTCAAATTATGACTATAAATATCTAATTACAGATTGCTCATTTGGGGGATGACTTCAATTTTGAAATGTCCAAGAAAATACATGGTACATTGAAATGTACAGATCCATTGGTTTTTCTTTCATTGTTAAAGGTTATGGAGCATACTTCTGAATAGCAATCATCTTCGCAGAAGAAGCACAAAGCCATTCAAGTATGATTCCAATGGATCTTAGACCATATGGGATTCAGGAGAAAAAAGCTGAATTTGAGAAGTGTTGGAGATTTACACTTCTGTCATTGGATAACCATCAGGCATTTAACCCCACTACACATCCAAGATGAAATCATGAAGACTTGTGTTATCCAGGGCAACTTAAGGGCAAGAAGTTACCTGGGCCCCATAATGAAAATAGAACAAGAACTATTAAATATTAGTTGAACTGTATATTCTCCAACTATGTGAATTCCTCCTCATTTATATTGAAGTCTTCCGCAGATTATCTTCCAACACTTTTCTGATTTATGTTCTACATGGTGGTAGAAATTATGAACTGCAAATTTTATAATTATTTTATAATATAAATATATTCAGCAATGCAGGATGAATCTGATCTTTCTTTAATCCCAGCTCCAAATTTCCACAGCTAGAATTCTATTGGCCCTTCTTGGGGTAGGTGTGTACCTACTGCTAATGAATGGAGCTAAGATATGCACTGTATGTACTGTATGCACTGTAAACATATCTATGTCCACTGCCGTGGTTGGAAGGGGTACTGTACATTCTTAGAAAAGTATCAGAATTTCCTAGTACAACTTCATGAAAATATACTGACCACCCCTGGCCTCCTGATACACATATAATTTTTCTTATGCACATAATTCCCCCAAATGCTGTGGTGTCCCACAGTGTATTTGCCCTATGTTGTGAAGTAATGACCAGGAAAATAATTTTCTGTGGATAGGTTCCAAGCACCACCCAGCACATCTTATTCCATCTCCTCTACTTCATATGATTGCTTACAGCATGTAGTGCCTTTAATAATCAATGGTGGGAAAGTAAAAGCAGCATAACTATAATAAGATGAATATTTGTTTGAAATTATTTAAAAAGTTGCCCTGATTCAGGGCATATCTTAATGAGTAAATAGAGAAATGAATGAATACTTGATGTATCTACTTGTCAATTCTCTTCTTTGGAAGTGAATGAATTCCTTAGTTTATTGAGTTTCCTATGACAAGTGTCCTTCAATAACTACATTAGAAGTTGACATTTTGGAAGATTTCCCCATAGGAGGTTCAATCATTTTGTTTGTTCATTTCTTAGTAGTTCCTGTACTCAAGCCTGGCCATGATGAATTTTCTAGGGATATAAATGAATAAAATATTGGCTGTCAATTTATTTTGAGAAAACTATTTTCAAATAGCCAATGAAAGAAATGTGATCAAGTGTTCCCCTAGGTCTTGGGGCTCTAAGAGCTCATCACTTAAGAAAGCACATTCTAATGGAGCAGAAGTAAGCAAGTGAGGAAACCTGTCACCATGTGGTGATTTCATGTAGCGATAAAGATGCTAGGAGAGTTTTTGTTTGTTTGTTTGTTTTTTGTCAGTCATGGGTCTTGAACTTTGGGCCTGGGCTCTATCCCTCAGCTCTTCAGCTCAAGGCAAGCACTCTACCACATCAGCCACAGCCACTTTTGGTTTTCTGGTGGTTAATTGGAGGTAAGAGTCTCATGGACTTTCCTGCCAGGGCTGGCTTTGAACTGTGATCCTCAGATCTCAGCCTTCTGAGTAGCTAGGATTACAGGTGTGAGCCATTGCACCCAGCTGTTAGGACAGATTTTGTTAGATCCCATGTGACCTGAGGAAGGGGGCGGGGAGGTGCTCTAGATAAAGTCACAATAGGAGGCTGGAGCTTCAATGAGGAGTCTTGTCACCATAATGAGGGATGCTTAATTTAATTGTCAGGGGAAACAAATATAAAGTGTTTTGAGATGGGAATGAGCTTTCTCTATTTTAGATAAAAGCAAATTAGAGTGATGAAAACTGAAGTCCAGAAAGAAGGGAGAAGCATTACCGAAGAGCCATGCATATGTAGGGAAATTAATTTCTTGTTTTTTTGTTTTTTGTTTTCTTTTGGTCCGGTCGTGGGGCCTGATTGGGCCTGGGAGCCTTCCCTCAGCTCTTCAGCTCAAGGCTAGCGCTCTATCACTTGGCCACAGAGCCACTTCTGGCTTTTTCTGCTTATGTGGTGCTGAGGAATCAAACCCAGGGCCTCATGCCTGCAAGGCAAGTGCTCTACCACTGAGCCACCTTCCCAGCCCTGGGAAATTAATTTCTATCTGTCTGTTATTTATCTTCCAGGTATTATCTATCTGTCATCTAATTTTTTTGTATTATCTACTATGTACCTAACATCTATTTACCTATCATCCATTTCTTTATGTATTTATTTTGACAGTACTGTTTTTTTAAAAAATATATATTGTATTGTTACTATAAATGTGATGTACAGAGAGGTTACAGTTATGTATGTCAGGTAATGAATATATTTCTTTTTTTTCCTTTGCTCTCATTTTTTCCCTCCTGTCTTCACCCATAAATTGCATAGTTCATTTTCTACATAATGTCAAGTGATTACCACTGCTGTGTTTGTTCACCCTTTGTCCCACCATTTACTTATTTATTTATATCAGCAGTACTGGGTTTTTAACTCAAGTTGTCACACTTGCTACACAGGTATGCCACTACTCAAGTCATGCTTATAGATATTTTTACTTTGGGTATTTTTTTCAGATAAAAATCTCTTGATTTTTTTACACAGATGAGCTTTAGATCCTGCCTATCCTCCTGTATCACTGGGATTACAGGGATTACCTCTGGGCCTGGCTTCTGTGCTGAGAAGAAGTCTCATAAACTTATTCCATGAGCTAGACCTAAGCCTTCCTTCTATCTCTGTTTCTTCAGTAGCTGTGATTATAAAACTGAGCTACAACATCTGGCTGAAGAGTTGGATTTTATCTGGTAAAAACATGGCATGATTTTAATCAGAGTAAAAGCAGAATCTGATTTGTACTTTCAAACCTAAGACAACAGACCCTTATCGAATGATTCTGATACCCCTTTCTTAATAGATCCAAATTATCCAGAGAAGTATTTCTTTGTGTAGTATAGATACAATGGCTGCCCCTTACTCTAAGGATTGTGAATACTAGATGGGTGATATCACAGAAATATCGTGGTTCCTATGCAATGATACACTTGGAGGAAAGAAGAATTTTTAGAAATGTGATAGATAATTCTCAGTCTACATTCAGAAGTGAAGTTTTCTGTAAGCTTGTTCTTTTTTTTATTGTATGGCCAAATAGAAGATAGAAAACTATCTGGAGAGTCTTCAAGGAACCCATGCTTTGGAAGTAGGAGAGGTCTACGGCTTGGTTTGTGGTTTGTGCTCTGTCTCCATCAAGCACTCCAGCACTGCTAATATTTCACTTAATAGTTTGAAGCAGGTCTTAGAGGAATTGGCAAAGGTACCATTTTCCTTTAGCATACATTAGATGGGATTACTAATGTCTCCACATGTGGGTACTTCATAGCTTGCTCCCTTCACAACTTTCCAGAGAGCAGAGGACTGGATCTCTGTTCTCTGCTTCATCTCCAGAGGGTGGCATCTAGAAGGTGCTTGGTATATATGTTAGATAAGTAAATTTTGATGATTTCAGAAATATAGTTCTATGACAGTCCTGGAAACATCAATTCATTGTAGAAATGAATGAATGTCTTTGGGTTATTAAAAATGAAGAAAAATCAAGGGACATTCTGGCTGGGCAGAGTATTTGAAATGTCCAGTAGTGTGACTTATTTATCTATTTGGGTAGATATGAGATGAGCACTCCACACTCTCATGGCTCACTGCCTCATTCCCTCATCTCATGTCTAATAGAGAGCCTGATATACAGTGTGCTTCGTACATATCTGCTAAATTAACTACTATAAATGCACCAGGATTCACTGATACTTTTACCAGTTATCTAGAACTAGTCCTATCTATGGCTATGAAGTTACCACCTCCATGAAAAATAAGGGATTATCATGAAGTTTGTAAAGAATGGAAACGGAATACATACTTTTTTCTATTATGTTAAAAAAAACACACAAAAAACACCAACCTGATTTTTCAGAAGAAAAGTCTCAATGTATTTGGCTGAACTTGAGGAAATACTTTCCCTTCTCCTCAGATTAGAGGAAGTCCGTTCTGAACCTTTTAAAAAGCAAAGGAGGCTCATTAGTAGCCTGGGTTATCAGGTGGACAATTTTAGCTCCGCTCATTTGGTTAGGCTGTTTCAATGCTCTATAGGAACTTGCATGGCTTTGTTGAAGGCCAGCGATGTCTTTCTGCAGAACTGTTTTGCTAGAAAAGACACTGGAGGTAGGATGGCACAACACCAAACTACCAGCCTGCTGTAGCACCTGTGTGCAGGTGAGCATCGCAAATCAGAAAAGCTTAGAATCAGATCTCTTTCTCTCTCTCTGTCTCTCTCTGTCTCTGTCTCTGTCTGTCTGTCTGTCTGTCTGTCTCTCTCTTTGTCTCTCTCTCTCTCAAGTTTTCTGGGGTTTAGGTGCAAGTCTAATCCTTATCAATCTTAAGAATTTAGTTTCAGAATACTTTCCACTCACAGTGATATGTCAATACTGAAAATGTTTTGGAATTTGGAGCATTCCAGATGTTAAATTCTTGGACTAGGGATATGCAACCAGAGCAACATATAGCATATAATAAACACCTAGCAAAAGGGGAAGTTGACCATAGATTTCAAAGTATTCTTAGTGACTGTAGACTTCATGATGTTAAGAATTACAGGACTCTGGCATAGCTCAGGTGATAGAGCATTTGCCTAGCATACACAAGGCCTTGGGTTCAATTCTCAGTACTGGGGAAAAGCAAACAACAACAAAACCCCCAAAATCTGTTACCCTAGCATCAAAATTTTACAGATGAAAGTACACATGATTATGATATACTATGTTTTAATTTCTGTAGATGATAGTCATTTTCCTGTCATAGGAGAGAGATTGGTCAGTTCCTTTTTTGGCTGGGTCCCTATGCTAGCCCCTTTGATTATGCACTCATACCCAAGGACACTGCCCCAGGCTTGATCACCCTGGGTCCAGGTAACAGAAAAACTGGATAAGATTTATGGGCACACCTTAGTCCCCAGAGTTTAAAAATTATTGCAGAGCCAAGCACCGGTGGATCACACATGTAATTTTAGTGGCTCTGGAGGCTGAGATCTGAGGATCATGGTTTGAAGCTAGCCAGGACTGGCTCCAATTAACTACCAAAAAATCTGGAAATTGAGCAAGGCCCTGCATTCAAACGTTAGGACTGGCACACATACACAAAATATTAAGATAACTAATCCATTGAAAGCTTGAGAAACCTAGCTAGCACCATCCTGCTCTCTCATGTAAGTTGCCAACCACAGCTGTCTTTTAGAGCTATAAGAAGTAGTTGTATCTTTTTACCTACCCAAATGGCATGTGTTGTATACCAGCATCAAAGGAATCTTTTTTTTGGGGGGGGGTCCGGTCATGGGGCCTGAACTCTGGGCTTGAGCACTGTCCCTAAGCTCTTCAGCTCAAGGCTAGTGCTCTACCACTTGATCCACAGCGCCACTTCCGGCTTTTTTCTTTTTGCTTATGTGGTGCTGAGGAATCGAACCCAGGGCCTCGAGCATGCAAGGCAAGCGCTCTACCACTGAGCCACCTTCCCAGCCCAAAGGAATCTTAAATACATAGAACAGTCTTCCAGCAATCCTTTTGCACAAGCATCCTATGTTCTGTTTTGCAGATGTGGAAACTGAGCCTTGAAAAGGTAAGTAAAGTCTTCCACAAGTAAGAATCCATTCCTTTGAATAGCCAGCAAGGCAATCACAACTATATAGAACACAAGACTTAAATTTAAAAAAAATAGCCTATAAATATTACATATAATTTCAATGATTGTTGTTGATTCCCTAGGTCTTCATATAATAAAAAGAAAGCTGCAAAGACAGCATACTTAATGGGACAAAATCTTTGCCAGCTACATATCTGATAAGGGATTGATAACCAGAATAGAGAAAGAGCTTAAAACTTAAACTCCCTCTGGGAATTGATGTATCAGACCTGTAATCCTAACTGCAAGCTGAAATCTAGATCATGGTTCAAAGTCAGCCTCTGAAAAAAAGAAGTATGAGATGTTATCTCCAATTAACCATCAATAGGGCCAGACTAGGGGAGTGGCTCAAGAGGTAGAGCACCACCTCTGAGCCAGCAAGCTCATCACGAGGTCAAAGCCCTGGGTGTAAGCCCTCGCATCAGCAAGAGCTAAATAAATAAAATTAAATTGAAGATAAGCACCCAAAGAATCAATAATTCAATTACCCAATCAATAAATGGGCAAAGCTACTGAACAGACACTTACTTGAAGAAGTACAAATATAGAGAGAGACATGGATGACATCCCTGCACATAAAGATAAAGGCAAATTTTTTAAAAAAGACTTATTGAATGACTAAACCAGACAGCGTTCCAGCTTTCCTTTCAATCTTTTGAAATTAATTAGCCACAAGTCATTTCTCTCTGCTTTATGTGACCCTTTATGTGAGACACACACACACACACACACACACACACACACACACACACGCTTCCTTTTTTTGTTTTTTCCAGTCCTGGGCTTGAACTCAGGACCTGGGCACTGTACTTGTGTTTCTTTTGCTCAATGCTAGCATTTTACCAGTTGAGCCATAGGACCACTTCTGGCTTTTTCTGTTTATGTAGTACTGAGGAATGGAACCCAGGGATACATGCATGCTAGGCAAGCACTCTACCACTAAGCCACATTTGCAGCCCTATGTGACTCCCTTTTAAAGTGTGTAAGTATGTGGGCCAACATGGAGAATGACTGGTAGGTTTAGGGGTTAGAGAATGATGAAAATCTTTTAAAATTGAGGTGGTAAATATTGCTTTACTTTGAAAATACTTTACAAACTCTTTGAATTTGGATGCGTTAAGTAGATCAAGTACATGGAATATGAATTATATCTCAACTAATTTTTCCTCAGTGAAGGAATTAGATGCATACTTACCTCCAAATGGATGCACAGATCTACAGAGTTCTACATTAAGGAGAGTGTAATTATTTTCAGCAACCAGTTTACAATGGTACTTTCCATGGGGAAGCTAATACCCTCAGATTCTCTTCCAAAGATGAAGGGATACAGTTTGATCTGGGTACTAGGCCACGAGACATATTTGGTCAATATGACAAGTGGGTCTTGATCAGTTCTCAAAAAGGAGTTACCAAGTCCAGCAAAGACAGAAACAAGATCACCATTGATCTGTGGAGTTTGGCATGTCTGGAGTTCTCTGCTCCTCTTTCCTTTCTCTCCACAACCCTACTGCTCCACTCCATCTGCCACCCCCAGCCACCATCTCCAACCCAGAAAGGTCATCACACCAAGTCTTTGTTCCAGAACCTTCCTTCTGCAGCCATATTTTCACTCCACCACTTCCCACAAAATTCTAATAAAAAGCAATTCATCTGAGAGTACTTTTGTTACTTATATTTTATTATTTTAAGTAGTTGTAAAAGGGAGTTGTCATTTAACAAAGCAGTATATGAATACAATGCATTTTAATCTGTGTCACCCCCCTTCAAAAGAATCTCATCCCCTTCTGACTCACCCCTTCCCTACATTTCAGTTTTGCAGTACATGCAATAAATTCTTGACTCTTTCTCCTCCCTATCCCTCTTTCACTGTCTACCCTTCTCCCCTGGGCTCATTTCTTTGCATGCACCCATTTGTTTATTTTGTTTACCTTTGAAACTATCTTTTAAATTTTATAATTAATTTTTATTGAAAAGGTTATGTACAGAAATATTGCAGTTACATAAGTCAGGTAATGAGTTCATTATTTGAACAGTGTCATCCCCTCTCTCATTTTCTTTCAGTTTTCCCCCATCACTCTCTTCTCCCCAAGTTGTATAGTTCCCAACCTAGTATCTAGTGAGTATCACTGTTGAATTAGTTTACTGTTTGTCCCACTGTTTCTGTGCTTCTCCTTCCCCTCCCCAAATCATATAAACTTATATACCAAACAAAGGGTACTGAAATAAAAAATAGCTACAAAAGGAAAAACTAGAAGGAATAAAAAGAATTGAAAATAGTACAATAAAAATCCTCTTGTTCCAATTTTTGGAGTCTATTTCAATAAACATCATTTTTTATATAAACATATGCACATAGCTATTGTGCTCTTGTGAGCCTCTCCTAAGAATATCCTCCTTTGGTGTCACTGCACGAATGTTTAGAGTCCTGTTTAAATTATCATGTCCAAGTGTAATTTTTTGTCTTTTACTATCCATTTCAATAAATATTATTTTATATCATCAGATATGCATAGCTATTGTACTTATGTGATCCTCTCCTAAGAATATCCTTTAGTTGCACTGGGTAAATACCTAGAGACATGTATAATTTATCAAGTCCAAGTGTATTTTTTTTTTTACCATTCACTGTGTTAACTTGTAGATTTATAAGCAAATTCTTATTATGACAAATGAGGAAAATTATACAACCTGTTTCTTTGGGTCTGGCTTACTTTGCTTAGTATAATTTTTCCAAGTCTTCATTTTCTTACAAATGATACTATATCATTCTTTCTGATGGATGATTAGAATTCCTTTGTGTATATATAACACATTTTCTTGATCCATTTGTTCACTGAGGGGCATCTGGGTCGATTCCATATCTTGGCTATGGTAAGCAATGCAGCAACGAACGTGGTTGTGCTGGTAGCTTTAGTGTGGGCTTGGTTGTGGTCTATTGGACAAATATGCAAAAGTGGGATTACATAGGGAAGCTGTCTATCAAGTCTTTTGAGGAACCTCCATACTGTTTTCCAGAGTTTAAATTCCCACCAACAGTGTAATAGAGTTCCCTTTTGGCCATATCCCTGTCAACATCTGTTATTATTAGTTTTCTTGAATTACCCATTTCTTGGTGCTTATTTTGTTGGGCTTTGACTTAGTCTTTCTTTTAAAAATTGTACTATTTAACTTTTCCATAGTGTCTATTATAATTCAGTCAATTCATTTGAAACTGCTGGCGTACCACCCAGAGTTTTTACTTACAGATTTCAAAGCACATTTTATCTACCACTAATGAGTAATGAGAGAAATCATGCCATCTTTGTTTCTGTGTGTTTTAGTTTCAACTTCCAAGGTTAGGATTTTCTCAAAACCCAGAGTGCTCTTGTGTCCTTACCTGAGTTTTTTACATTTTTATTTATTTATTTAAAGCAGGAATGGTCTGCATACATGGGTGTCAATGACTTAGTTGCTCTTTTGTAAAATTAAGCCCACCTACCACACAAGAGTGGTAGTCTTCAGAGAGTGCTAAAGAAACTATGGGAATGGCAGCTATTAACAAGAGGGAGAATGCTTCCAGTGAGCCTACCTGATAAAGGCAATTAATTAAACATTAAATGTAGAGTAGGGATTAAATGGCCTGGCATAAATTGTAGCCACAAGGCATATTTCTTCTGTGTTCAGAAGTTAACTCACAAAGCCCCATGGTCTTCCAGAATGGTACATGAAGCTAGTTGCTATGCTTGTGTCCTTATGAAGGCAGATTACGCTCCCTGTGACCCAATTGCATGAAAGAAGTTCTATCACAAAGAATTTCTGGCGAACTGATGGAAAAGACTGAGGGTTAGAAGGAGCAGGGTTTGGGCAATTAGCAGTGAGGGAAGAGGATGGTAAATGTAAGGCTACCATGTCCTGCTTTTCTAAAGCACCTTAAAGTTTATCAGCAAAAACTATCTCTCTGCCTACTCTTTCACATAGCAATTATGGCAATTTTTTCCTCTCAAAGGAGATGCTGGAATCTTCTAAGGCAATAAAACCTGTTCTAGAATTATGTTATGGCCTTGCAAAATACCTTTCTTAAGTCTTCCTAACAACTGCCATCTCAAGAACTTTCCATTTAGGAGATGATATCATATCCCACATATTTGATCTATGTAAGGAGGGCCAGGATTTAAAGTACCATTTATTTCTGGGGAAGACAAAATGGAAAGTGTGTTACATATTGATTGAAAGGCAGCCACAAAAATGGGCTTGTTTCAGTACTTTACGTTGGTATTAGAAGCCATAAAGTTCTGAGCAAAGATATATGATCTTACATCTGAATGGGGCCAAATAAATCTGATGGTTTTCTTCCAGCAAGAGGAGAGGAGATGGTATAGAATCCTATTTCTTGTGATGGTGGTGAGACAGATTATACCAATTTAATTGGTATCAAGATTGAAATGGTCATACAAAATTATCCCTGTGGGGTTGTTTTATTGCCCAGATATGGTAGATTTACACTGAGCTTGGCAAAACTTCTCAGGAAGGCTAATTTCTATCCAGAACACAAACTCCAAGAAGAGTTAAGAATGAAGGAACTTGTGAAAACTTACAATAGTACGTTTTTTAAAAATGAACTTACAACTTTGGAATCTAATTGGATGCAAATTCTGTAACTCTCTCATGATTAAGGCCCCATTGCTACAAAAATACATGCTTATCTAAAAATAAAATTGGAAGGATGTATGTAATTCATTCTTTTTCCTCTATTTTTTAGTTTCTTCATTTCTCTTAGCTTTTAGTATCTCATGTTTTGCATAATAGACAATATGGGAAAGGGAAAGGGAATCACAGAGACAGCAGAACAATGATGAACCACAGCAACATTGATATTCACTTGACACTATGTGGGATATGAACATTACAACTTGTGGGGGGATAGAGAAGGGTAAGTGGGAGATAAAAAGGGATGGGGTAGTGATGATTAAAAACAAATGTACTTATTGTCTTACCTATGTAACTGAAGCCCACCAGCACATCACCTTTTTTAATAGCAATTTTTATTATGATTAAGTGTTTACATAAATTTCACAGTATTGTGGGCTAGTGATACTTAGTTAAAGTCACAAACACATTCTAACCTTCATGGGGCAACTTGTCTTTATCATGGTCTATAAAGTTTATGAGTTCTATGAGCTTTGACAATACAGTTACTTCTTGGGTGATATGTACATTTCTTTCCTTTTGCTTAGTATCAGCTGTTCCCTCTTTGCTGCTCATTCCCTCCCTCCTATTGCTGCCATTGAGTTGCTTCGTTTTGATCAATGACCAGAAGCACATCACCTTTTCAATTAAAAAATAAAATTAAAAATAAAATGAATTTATTTTAGAGGGGAAAAGATTGGAAGGAGATCTTAAAGACATTACCTGGGAGTCAAATCTGTTCCTTCAATCTTTTTATGATGGACAAAGTTTTGCTGAAACACCATCATGCCCATCTGTTCACATATTTGGTGCAGCTGCTTTGACATTACATCAGTAAGGATGAGTAGTTGCCACTGACATAGAGGCCAAATGTACTACTACTGAACTCTTCATTGAGAAAGATTGCCCACCTACAGACAACAATGGCTTGCCACTAATTGGTTTACGGAAAGACATATGATCAATAATTGCCAATGAGATGTAAAAGAAGACAGTGTGAGGCTTTGGGGGAAGTTTCCTACTCTCTTAAGATATATCTATATCTATATACATATATATTGTATATCATATGGTATTATATATATAGTAGCATATAATATATATTATATGTTATGTGATATATTATATATAGTAGCATTGTATATATAATGTTATATAATATATAGTAGCATTATGTGTGTATATATATATATATATAAAGAATTACTAGTATTTTTCCTGTGCTGAGTTTTGTATCAGAAAGTAAAGATGACAGATGAGATGTGAGATAGGTAAATGAGAAAGGATCTGGCTCCTGGTTGATGTTCTTGAGAAATTAAATTATTCTATTTAATCCTCTTAATCTAAGGCCAGCCTGGGCAGAAAAGTTCATGAGAATCCACTGCTTCCAATGGCTGGGCACTGTGGTGTGTGCCTGTCATCCTAAGCTAAGAGAAAAGCAAAAGATCTGGGCACAGCAGCATGCACCTGTCATCCTAGCAACAAAAAGAAGGACCAATAAGAAGATCATAGCCCATTCTAGTCCAGGCATGAAACAAGACCCTATCTTAAAAATAACCAAAAAATGGGGCTGGGATTGTGGCCTAGTGGTAGAGTGCTTGCCTAACATGCACAAAGGCCTGGGCTCAATTCCTCAGTACCACATACACAGAAAAGGTCGGAAGTGGTGCTGTAGCTCAAGAGGTAGAGTGCTAGTGTTGAGCAAAAGAAGCTCAGGGACAGTGCTCAGGTTCTGAGTTCAAGCCCCAGGACTGCCACCCCCCAAAACAAAACAAAACAAAAACCACACACATAAAAGGGACAGGTGGAGAGGCTCAAGGGAAGCACAAAGCCCTGGGTTCAAATCCCAGTACCACCAAAAAGAAAAAAAAAACTCATCCTATTTACTAAGTGCCTTTCCTCCAGTCTTCTTGCTTTGTGATATAATAAATATTCCTTGTGTTTGAAATCATTTGAGTTGAGTTTCTCTTACATGTAGCTGGAGGTCCCCTATTGTAATGTTGCTCGACATTTAATACCAAGTCTCATACCAAGTTCTGTGGAAGGGTGAGGAGAAGGAGGCCTGTGCTCTCATTCCTCCCTCACACTATCCTAGGGAATGTGCTGTCTTTTTTATATTTCACCTTTTGCAGAAGGAAGGCAAATTCAGAGTGAAATGCTCCTTTGTACTGCAATATCCTTTCTATTGCAATTTCTTTTGGGGTCTTTTTATTCACTAAAAGCTTTTAGAATATTTGTGACATGGAAGACAACTCACCTTAGAAGAAAGTAAGGTCCTGGGAAGCAGAAGATATTTCTCCCCCTTTTCCATGTGTCTTCTCTAGTTTATCCTGATAATACTAAAATTAATTCTTGCTGAAACTTGAAAAGAAAGAAGACTAAGAACAGAAATATGTTTGTCTGGATTATTTAAGGTATCTCTAAGTTGATTTGTTTGAGAATATATATAGCATTTAAATGTTAACATCAAATATATCAGTTTTGTAGTCTCTATAAACTTTTAATACAGTTATGGATTTCAATTCATATTATGTATATGTCAGCTTTGAATATTTTATACTTTTCTCCAATTGATGGCATAAAATCATGGTAGTTTCTAGAAGCATAAAGTGATTATTTCATTTTGTCTCACTAATAAATACTTACTGAGTAAAGCATTTTATGTGATATCCCAAAGTAGTACCTTAAATTGAATTTAGTAAATCCAGTAACTTAAGCTCCTATGATTTGCCACCTAATCTACATAAATCAAGGTTCCTTGGAGAACTAATTGAAGCTATTTTCTTATTTGAAGTTGAAACAAGTATTTTTTGCAATGCAATCCTATTTCATAATAAAATTCTTGCTGGCAAATTCTGTTCTGGTATGTAATTGTGATAGTCCTGAAGGCACTTTTAATTTTGTTAGGGGCAAATTGTTCGTGCTACTAGATGCAAAAATCATAAAATAAAGGTTGAATTCCCAATCCATGCAAAACAAAACAAAAAAAAAACCTTGTATCTTATAATTTATACCACTGTGCTTTGTCTATTTAATCTTTCATAAAGTTTCTTTTTTGCTTCTGGGTAAAAAACAGACAGTGACAAACTTTTAAGAGGGGATTTTGAAGCATGAGATAAATGCAAGTTAATGTGCATTTTTAGAAATGTTATATTGCTACATGAAAAATGTTCTCTTTTATTAAAATATTTGCTTGCCTCCTGCTGATGGCTCATGCCTATCATCCTAGATATGAGGATCATGGTTCAAAATCAGCCCAGACAGAAAAGTCCATGAGATGGTTATATCTAATTTACCATAGAAAATCTGGAACTGGATGTGTGCTCAAGCAAAAAAGCCAAGCAATAGTGCAAGGCCCTGAGTTCAAGTTCCAGTCCTGGTAAACACACACACACAAGTCATTGTTTTATGCAGTAGTTTTATCTGTTCCTCAGTTTGAGGGGTGAAGATCAGCAGTCAGAATCTCTTCCAGAAAGTATAATGGATTCTACATGATAATAACTCCATTATATAGTGCAAATTATCTTTTGGGGGGATGGAAAGAGGGTGCAAGGATTTTAGAGAAAGTTGGTTCAGGCAATGAAGCTCACAGGAAATGAGTTACCCTATATGATTGGGTCTCTCTGATGAAACACTTACCCTACAATATTCTTAAGACATTCAAATTAAACAACAACAAAAATAGCATTGATTAAAAAAAACAAACCTGTTGAGTTAGTAAGAATTATTGTAAGCAATAATTTTGTCATAAACATGTCTATAAAATGTTAGATAAATGAATCTCTAGAAGAATTTACTACGAGTTTGTCACAAGCCCTCTCATTTGTCTAATTAAAAAGAGAAACAGCAGGGAACTATGACACCTATTTACACAGAACATCAAAATGGATTAAACCCCTTCTTCTCCATAAAACTCAAATTACTTGTTTTTTTCCCCCCCATCAAGACCGGTTTTGAGCTCTCTGTTTCTGGGACAGCAGTAAACCACAATGAGAAGTACAAGTTGTCATGTTGAAAACAAACTTTACAACTTTGGTGGGGGGCAGGGAGGATTGAGTGGGGGAGGGGGGGAAAGCTGGGAAGGGATGTGAAGGGTAAACAAAGGAGGAGGCTGCAATGCTTGATAAGAAATGTACTCATTATTTTGCCCGTGTAATTGTAACCCTTCTGTACAATATGTTCACAATAAAAAGAAAACATATAGAAACAGAAAATAACAAACTGCTCTTCATACCCATAATGATTACTCTTGATTAGCAACCTGATCAGATTGAGAAGACCGTAAACGACACCTCTGGGTATGGCCTGAGGTTGTTTTCAGAGGACTAACAAAAAAAAAGAAGACCTGACCTAGGAGTCAACACTTAATAACTGACTTTCAGCCAGATGGAATAAAAGAGGAGAAAGGAGAGAGCTCATGAGCACACACTTTCTGTTGCTGCTCTCAGACAGCATGATGTGAGCTATTTTGCTTATCACTTTCTCCCTGCCCTGAAGATGAAAAGAAACCTTTGAAGTCATCAGCCAAAAATAAGTCCTTCACACCTCAAATTGTTTCTGGCAGGTATGTTGTTAGGATGATTTACATTTTGACTAATAAAAAATCTTTAAATTATAAATGCCTTTGTGTGTGCATGTGCATAAATGCACACACATTCCTACACATATATACGCTCACCCAAGCACACACAAATGCTGGTTTTCTCAGAGTGTCCTATGATTTCCATAGCCTGATATTTTTCAAAGAATTTCTATTAGGAAAATATCCCGGCTTAGAAGAGACAAAGAGCACGTTTTTTCTCCTATGTGAAACATATATCTACCATATAAACATAGATGAAACATTTATTCGAGGTCATAGGCGTATATACACAATCAAGTGGACTGAAATATGGGGTATGCAGGAGTGGACATCCATGGTTCGGTTTCGAACAACTAACTGATACATATTTCTTTTAAACAAAATAGATACCAAGAAGCTAAAACTGGGTTTGTAGGTGTGGGACTTGGGGGAAGCTGATAAATGGAGGAAATGGTGAAAGGATAGTCATAATATTCAATCTGCATATGTGGAATTGGATAACTTGAGGGATTGGATGGAGTTGGGCTGGATGGGAACAGAAGGATAGGAGGGCTAGCACTGTCCATAGTCCATTGTACTCATAAACTGACATGCTAAATTGAATTTCCTTTGTATAACTATTTTAAAGACAATATTTTATTTATTTATATCAGTTGTGGGGCCTGAACTCTGGGCCTTGGTGCTGTCCCTCAGCTCTTCAGTTTAAGGCTAGCACTCTACCACTTGAGCCACAGCACCACTTCTCTTTTGTTTTGTTTTTTTTCTTCTGGTGGTTAATTGGAGATAAGACTCTCAAAGACTTTCCTGCCCAGGGTTGGCTTTGAACTGTGATCCTCAGATCTCAGCCTCCTGAGTAGCTAGGATTACAGGCATGAGCCACTAGTGCCTGCCTGGCTTATTTTATTTTATTTTTGTCAGTCATGGAGCTTGAACTTTGGGCCTGGGTGCTGTCCTGCAGCTCTTCAGCTCAAGGAGAGTGCTCTACCACTTGAGCCACAGCACACTTCCTAAAGATAATAATTTTTTTTAAAGGAAAAGGAATCAGGCAAGAAGGGGAAAAAAGCGTATTTTCATGATGGCCAAAAAAGAAATGAAGAAAATGTGGTACATGTGTGTGTGTGTGTGTGTGTGTGTGTGTGTGAATGCTATGCTTGCATCAGAAAGAATGACACCGCCCCATTTGTTAGAAAATGGAAAGACTTAGAAAAAATTGTATTAAGTGAAGTAAGCCAGGCCCAAAGAAACGTAGTTCCCATAGTTTCCCTTAATTGCAATAACTAGTATATGTCCAGGACAAGTAGAAAAGGTCAAAAGCTATGTACATATGGCCATAAAGATGATGCTAAGTGAAATGAACACCAAGATAGGGACACAAGTGGCTTTATCATTCTTGCTGTCGTTTTTAATGTATTATAATGTACCATGTGATTTTTTTTTGTTTCTTTGGTATGTTCTTCCCCCATGGTATAATCCCTGTTTTCACTGTATTTGATTCAGGTGCCCTGCATCTTGTATATACATTTTTCTAATTTAGGGAGGGGAAGGGAAATAACAAAATGCTGAAACAATGTTACAGGTTGACCAATTGTAAGAATGAGATGTACAAGACACTATGTTGACAATGAACTTTACAACTTTCTATAACTTTTGCAACATTCTATAAACTCCCCTGACTTCCCATTCATGATGGGCTTCTATTCACCCCACAGGTAGGATTTCACTTCATGGAACTTTAAATATAGTACCTTTTGCTTGTTCATTTGTTTGTTCAGGCTAGAAGAGTTTTAACTCAGGACCTCACCCTCACTCAACTTCCTTGTTTGGTTGGAGTTCTATCACTTGAGCCATACTTCCAGACCAGCTTTTTATTGGTTAGTTTGGAGATGGAATCTCATGGATTTTTACCTGTGGACTGTCTTCAAGCCACAGTCCTCCAGATCTTAGCTTCCTGAGTAGCTAAGATTATAGGTGTGAGCCACCACCACCTGGCTGGCTATTTCTTAATCTTATCATGTATATATGTGTATGTAGTTTAAATGGACATGCTTACTCTAATGCTCAGCCTTTCATCTTTCCTGAAAAGGGGGTGGGAGAATGAGGACGTTATTTATTTACTGCATCCTTGCCAACATTTTGTGATTAAGGTACACACATATACACACACACAACTTTGTCAGCTTTTCTAATTAGCAACCTGCAAAAAAAGAATGCTTTTGATAAGCAAGTGTTAGAAAAAGATTTCAGTTCCTCAAAAATTTTTTCCTTCAAGTGTTATACATGTGCAAAAGTGAATACGTTCTAAACGCAATGTGAATACCTTTCTAATCAGCATCTTCTGTTCCATTCAATATTGCCACATGCGACCACTTAACATTTAAATTAATTAAAATTAAATATAATGAAATATTCAGTTCATTTTAATACTCAGACAAGAATAACAGGGACCAGATTTACCCTTTCAACTGAAACAATGGGAGAACTAGAAAAATATTTGAAGTATATGATTTTCATTATATTAACTCTCAGGCAACCAAGAAAGTAAATCATGGGAGCTGAAAATCTGCAAGGTGGGCTTGACCATAATCTCAATTACTGCCTGGATATCTCTAGGGAGTAATATGTAAAGGTAAATATCAATAGGGCTGGATGATCCCTTTGAGTTAACGAGATGTATCTAGATTTCTGCACTGCAAGGGTAAGTAGCATTCACAGGGCAGAATCCTGGGCAAAGAGAACTGCACAGAGAAAGAACGCTGGAAATTTGTGAGACTTTCCCTCCAAGTATTCAGTTGAGTACTTACCAGTACCTGTATATGAGAAAAAAAATACCTAAAGCTAAAAGAAGAACTTAAAAAAAAATGAGAAGGAACCAGTCCTTAGTATGCTTTTTTTGATGCTATAACAGAATACTTGAGACTGGGTAATTTGTAAAGAATGTAGTTTTATTATAATTCTGGAGGCTGGAAAAATCTAAGATCCAGAGGCCTATATCTGACAAAGGGCCTTACTGTATGCATCCATGGTAGAAGACAGAAGGTCAGTAGAGTGAGAGAAAGTAGAGGGATCTGAACTCATTTTTGCAACAAATCTGCTCTTGTGGGAAGGTAGTCTCATTTCACCCACATTGACACAGTTAGCTGGAGTCTCTGTCCTTGTGATTGTGTATCGCTATAAAAAAATTCAATACTTTAGTAAGTAGTGCTGAAATTATTGGAAATCCATTTTTTAAAAAAAAGCAGATCTTAGGGGCTGGGAAGGTGGCTCAGTGGTAGAGCGCTTGCCTTGCATGCCTGAGGCCCTGGGTTTGATTCCTCAGCACCACACAAGCAAAAAGAAAAAAGCCAGAAGTGGCGCTGTGGCTCAAGTGGTAGTGCGCTAGCCTTGAGCTGAAGAGCTGAGGGACAGCGCCCAGGCCCAGA
>NW_012267219.1:3793463-3796206 GCF_000151885.1 Dipodomys ordii
CTTTTCTGCTTGACTCAAACATATACTAGTTCTTGCAAATAAGGGAAACCATGGGACCTATGTTTCTTTGGGCCTGGCTTACTTCACTTAATATAATCTTTTCCAAGTCTTTCCATTTCCTAACAAATGGGGCGATGTCATTCTTTCTGATGGAGGCATAGAATTCCATTTGATTAGCATCATCTTATATGGTTGTGTCTACGTTTTAAAGAAATACATTTGTGGAGCTGAGGGTGTATAGCTCAGTGATAGGCACATGTGGTAAAACCCTAGCCTGGCCAGTCTAGTTACTTTGCAAGATTCAGAAGAAGGAAAAGGAAGAGGAGGAGGAGAATAAAGAAGAAGAGGAAGCGTCAGAGAAAGTAGAGGAGGAAATGAAGGAAGAGGGGGAAGAAAAAGAGGAGGAAGCGAAGGAAAAAGAGGAGGAGAAGGCAGATGAGGGAGAAAAGGAGGAGAGGACATCGAGATTTAAAGTGAGCAATATTTGGTACATGAAGGAGAGATTGAGGCCCATAGAATGAGGCTTACAGCAGTCTATGATAAGTTCCTCATGCTTCTGCTTGTCAGCCTGAAGATGCTTTGGGGACTAAGAGTGGATAATGTTGAATAATAACAAATGTATTTTTCTTTGAGGGATTTTTCAAGACAAAATTGTAATTATGATCATTTTTTACTATTCTCTTTTGTTTGTTTCTTGTGATGGTATTGAGGCTTGAACTCAGGGCTTAGCTTTTTCACTCAAGGGTAGTACTTTACTACTTAAGCTGAACCTCTACTTCCAGCTTTTGCTGGTTAATTGGAGATAGGATTCTCTTGAGTTTGTCTGTCTGGGCTGGCTTTGAACTATGATCCTCATGTCTCAGCCTCATACATCATATCTGTGAGCTTCATATATCAGCCTCCTGAGTAGTTAAGATTATAGGAAGGAGCTACCAGTACTCAGCCTACTTGCAGAACCATGATTTTCAGATCTCACCCTTTTAATAGCTAGGATTATAGGTGTAAGCCACTGACACCTGCTTACCTTTCATTGTAAACTTTGGGAATGTATTTTCTTATGTGTTTCAATAGCCTCCTTCTTGCACAGGATTTTATTCCAACCAATCACATGCATTGGGTGATGAAAGATGTTAGGTAAAAGCATCTTAAAGATCTTATTCTGGGTACCTAGAGACCGCTGGAACAAATAACACTAATGTAGGACAGCATATACTTAACCTGTGTGAGAGAAAGTTCACGTGAGATGTGCTTCAGATAAGGTAGCATTTGCATCTAGGGTGAAGCCATAAGCATCATATGTCCTAATTGGTTTTGTCATAGTGCCTAAAAGGGCATTTGGGTTTAAGGCCCTTTCCAGAGGTTCCTTGCTCAACCAGAAAGCGTTGTCATAAGTTAGTAGGTGATGCAATTGCATGGTTATGGCCAAAACTTTAGGGAACATGACAGGTCAGGACTTTTTCCAGAATACCTTTCTCATCTGGTGACTGCCAGCTATCTGGATAGAATTATTGACACACAGCAATATAAGCAAACTCAGGAGGTTTTACATCCCTGTCAAAAGATCTGCCTTCCATATTTAAAAAAAAAAACAACAACAGGAAAATACTGAGCTTCTTTAGAACTAGCAGAGTTGACAAATTATTTCTCCTTTATTCAAATTAATTTAACAAAGCAAGTTGTTGTCTAGTATTCATGTATTTTATTATTTTAAGTAGATGCACAAAGGAGTTTCAATTCAAGTCATATCATGAGTGTTATTAATGTGCTTTAAGTGATGGCCCAATTAACAATCATATTCTATGGTAGCTGAACATAAATGCTTATTTAGTATATAATAAAGGAAGTATTTCATATAAGCATAAAAGGAAAGAGTATTTTAATTAATCATCTCAGGATATTGTTAAATCATCTGGAAAAAAAGTTAGATCCCATCTTCATATCAAAATAAATTCCAAATGGGCCAATAACTTAAGTGCAAGGTGAATTTGTGGAAGAACCAGGTGAATATACAGATGGTGATTGCTACAATTCTGGTAAGGAGATGAATTACTAAATATCACAATGCTGCAGCAGCCATGATTATATAACATATACAATTGTTTTTATGCAAATTACTATCTGTAGAATTCAGATAAACAAAATGTCTGAGAAACATATTTTATCCAAAGCACTTGGTAGTTTGTATATAAAATTAGATAGTAACTGCCAATAAAAGATTAATACCCTGAAACACTAGTGAGAAAATACCTGGAATAGTAAATTCACTTATTCATAGAAAAACCCAATATTGTATGATGTAGTGTGATCTCACCATGTGTATTATCTAAGTAGTCCCTAGGCTAAGGCAATGTAAGTTCAAATCCTGGCTTATCTACAAGGTGAAATTTTCATTAGCCCAGAGTAAATTATTTAGTTTAATGTTTTAGCTCATGAAAAGTGTTTAATATCTTTGTGCCTTTTCTTGAGTGAAGTACAATGGTATTAGTAGGAATCACGGTATAGTGTATATTTCATAGTGTTATTAAGAGTATCAAGCGATGAGATTTATTTTTAAGAGTTCTAAGAAGTATTTGACACACAATAATCCCTGAAGAAGTTTAAGTAAAAGAAAGTTACAGTAAGACTCTACTTTTTTGGGGGGAGGGACGGTCATGGGGCCTGAACTCTGGGCCTGGGCACTGTCCCTCAGCTCTTCAGCTCAAGGCTAGTGCTCTACCACTTGAGCCACAGCACCACTTCTGGC
>NW_012267219.1:3798554-3823639 GCF_000151885.1 Dipodomys ordii
GAGGAGGAGGAGGAGAAGGAGGAGGAGGAGGAGGAAGAGGAGGAGGAGGAAAGGTAGGCAGAAGCAAGAGTTGAGCAAGGGCAAATATTTGGAGATGAGAGCCTGTCTTGAGCTTCCAGGAAGAAGCTGGAAGCATCTTCCAGAATCTGGACCTTACTTGGTCTCACAGACAAGAGTAAAGGTTGCTATCTTTCATTCTGAAGTCACTATAGCATTTAGAGTACGAGGGGAACATAAACCAATGTGTTATAATAGACTTCCTGAGAGTGAGTTGCATTGCAATGATAGGTAAGAAATACCGATTGTTAGCATGCTGAAGTAATCCAGGGAATGAAAAGGAATAAGTGGGCAGGAAAGATGAGGTAAGAAATATCTGGGATCTGGATACACTTTAAGAGCAGACCCAACAGAATTTACTAATGAATTGGACATATGTATCACAGGAAGAGAGAAATCTCAAAAGTGACTAATACTTTTAAAATACGATCGAGGAAAGTCTGAGTTTCCATTAAATGAAATGAGCGATGCTGCTGGAAAAGAGAGGGTCGGGAGTTGAACGTTTGATAGGTGAAATTCAAGATTTCCAATGGCTATCTAAACAGAGATCTCAGGAAGACGGGGCGGATAAAGGAATGCAGATGACAGATTAGGATTGCGCTGTAGAGATGAGCAAAATGAGCATTCAGATGCTATTAAGAGTGGTGATACAAGATAATATTTTAAAAGAGTGGATACAGTTACATGGCTATAGATAAGAGGTCCAAGACTGAGCCCAGCAATGATAATGTAAGAGACTGGGAATGTGAGATTGAACCACCAAAAAAGAGAAAAGAGGAGTGTTTGAGGTAGGAATGAAACCAGGAAACTATCCTACATGTAAGAAGTCAATTTGTTTCAAGGAGGTGGATGGGTCAACTTCCAATGATGACGGTAGACTGGGAAGAGGCAGGACTAAGCAACCAGCTAGATATAAACACACAGAAGGCATAGGTGACCATACCAGAGGCAATTTTAGAGAAGAGATGGTATATAGGTTTTGGGTAGGTTCATGAGCACCCTAGGAAGTGAGTAATTAGATACAACTCTTCCAGGAGTTCTGTAGTTTGTTAAATGCAGCGGGGGGTGGGGGGGGAGGAGAAACATGGAGCAGATGGAGAAAGAAATGGTGTCCAGATGGCATTCACATTTTTATTTTTAATATGAGAAATAACAATGGGTTGTATCCTTATAAGGGAAAAACAGAATATAGAGAACAGTTAGTGATGCAGAAGAGGGAGATTCTTGTAGAGATGTTGCTGAGTAGAGCAAGGACAATGTGCACAGGCTGAGGGTGTCTAGTGGGGGCCCAGGAAAAACAAAGCCTGTGAGCTAACCTTTCAGTGGGAACAAAAATCCCAGGGAAGCAGCATGGAGAATGAAGGAGGTGATATGGGAAAGAAAGGACAAGAGAAGGTTGCTGAGCTGACTGTGGCTTTCTGACAAACTGCTCTGTCATGTGGGTTATCTTCTGAGACATTAGAGTAGAGAAATAAGATGTTTCCTAACAGTCCACCCTAGGGGAGAAAGAGAGAAGCATTTGTTCAACCATTCACACCTTCCAAGTGTCCACGATGTCTCCTCAGTAGAAAGTCCAGGTAGGCATTACCAAATAGATTATTATTTTAAACTCGTGTTTATTCAGTACAAGTTTCATCTTGTCTGACAACATGAGTCATCAAAGTATCTGGTGAGTTAGGGTTATGGAAGTGCAAGTAAAGAGAAAGAAATGTGTATTGATTGTACAAGGGATTTCATGTAGACATGTGTTCATATGTACAAACAAGACACCTTCATCAGACTCTTATAAATACTGTGAAACTCAGATATATGGGAAATTACTGATATCCCTAATCAAAGTCACAATTAAAATGATTTGTTGCTCTAGTGGTAGAGTGCCAGCCATGGGCAAAAAAAAAAAGCACAAGGACAGTGCCCAGGCCCTGAGTTCAAGTCCCAGTACTGAAACTGACAAACAAATAGAACCGAAAGTTAGAATTAGCTCTATGAACAGAGCAGTGAACATACTTGCAATTCAAGTATTTGCACAAATAGAAAGGGTATTTATAATTTTGTAGATAATAGATTGTATTGCCCTCAGCTCCTCTGCAGTGCCTTTCAAGCTATTGTATCAAAAGGGAATTTAATGGTACACAAAGAATACTTAGTATCTTTAATAGAAGTGTCCTAAGAGCATACTTAGCATTCTACAAACACACAACTATGTGCATGTGTAGGTACTCAAAACTTTTTCAGAGAGGCTAGATAAAAAGCAAAATGCAAAACTCGTAAATAAAACCAATTACTATCTATATAGGCATATCTCTGAAAATTCAGACGGCAATGTTTTAATACTTGTATTTGCGGGTATTTATCCTTCCCATACATAATCAACATATAAGTGGACATATGCCTTCTAAAACTATAGGGAATTAAGAACAAATTAGATTGAGTAATGATATCTATTTTTAAAAATCCACATGGGAACTATTCAAATTGTAGATATTCAACTAAATGTATTAATCCTGCTTTATCTACCTTGAATTTCTTGAGATGCATCTGGAGGACCCATCTTTGATTTTGTTCATTCTTCAGTATAAAATATTGGTGGGATCCCCTCATGTTCTCGTCATTCTGCTAAAAGCTACGGAGAACACGAAAAAGTAACAGCGTCTACTCTTGGGAGGTTCCCAGAGAAAACTCGTGAAAACTATATTTCTCCCTCCATCCCCCATGCACAGAAAGTAATTGGCTTCAGTCCAGTAGACTTCTCAAATGGAAGAGGGGGTCTGGGAGAACAACGTGAATCATAAATGCTTCCATCATTAGCCATTAAAATACAGTGGAAAATTTAAGTCAGTCCCTGCCTGACATGTTGTGGTCCACTGAAGGGGTGGGAAGTGGTATGCTTTCTTTAATTATTCCCATGGAACTGAGCACATGTCTAGCCATAGCCTTTTCTTTTACTATTTTCCAAATAATGAGGACTCTAATTGCTTCATCTGGAGTAGCCCAAACTCAGTGGAACACTTGGCTGCCAGTGTTCTTTCCTTTTCTTCCTTTTCTCCATTCTCCCATTCTACACATATACATTCCCTGACACTCACCCGCCTCGTCCCCATCACCTCTTTTGGGGTCTAAATCTGATGAAGGTCTGGTTGTTCCACCCTTAGACATTTTTCTTAAGTGCTTGAATTAAATCATAACTTGCTTTGGTCAATCATCTAGGGAGCTCTTTAGGAATTGGGGAAACATTTTATTTACGACTCAAGCTTTCCACCTGTGCTGGCATGGCATGGAATTTACAGCTATACTGAAAGCGTTATAACCATCGCCTCAGAAATTCCACATTTTCTTGAGCTGCATTATTATGGAGCATTTGTCAGGCAGCCAATTGCTGTGTCAGCCCCTAATTGATTTATATTAGCATCTGTAGGAGCAAGGTGGGGTGAGGGTGGAGGTGAGCCTGGGCCAACTTCTCATTATCCAATCACAGAGCTTCTCATAGACCTGGAAACCCAATGGGATTTGCCAACAGAATCATGGGAGGTCTATTTTTTAAATCCTTTCTGTTTTATTTTTTTATGCAAAGTGTTTAAAATGACTGATGTTAACCAAACCAGTATATTCCTTCATCATTTCTGAAAAGGATAGTGAGCTTATTCTTGCCTTACTGCTATTCCTTAACTCTAATGAACACCTGACTCTAAAAGATGAGCTTTGGGCTGGGATGTAGCTCAGTGGCCAAGCACTTGCCTAGCAAGTGTAATGTCCGGGGTTCGATCCCCAGTGCCAATAAAGAAAAATGGTGAGCTTTGTTTTCTCTGAAGCAGGGATGGAGGTAATGAAATCAGAAATCCCTTCAAAGTTTCTCCTTCTGACAGCCTACATTTACAAAACAACAAAACTCCTGAAACTCCAGCTTGTACTTATCCCTCAATTCTACTTCTCTAAAATGAGAAAATACATCTATCACTTATTTAGAAATAAGTCTGAGGTTAGTTCCAACTTGAGAGAACCCGAAGAAATCCATGAAAGAAGATCCTGGTAAAAGTGTTCAGGATAGTCAGGTGCTGGCTCATGCCTATAATCCTACTCAAAAGGTTGGTATCTCAGGATCATGGTTCAATGCCAACTCTGGGCAGGAAAATATGTGAGACTCTTATGTCCAGTTAACCACCAGAGAATTGGAAGTGGTGCTGTGGCTCAAAATGGTAGAGTGCTAGCCTTGAGAAAAAGAGCTCAGGGATAGTGCCCAGTACCCAAAAAAAAAAAGTGCTCAAGAAACTCCACATTCCACTCTTATGTAAGCTAGTAGGGAGTTGCCAGTGTGCTGTGCCTTGGCCAGTGTGGGTTATACTTACTGGCACGGTCTTTACTAATCCCTTCTATGGTCTTTACTAATCCCTTCAGTGTCATATGTGACCCAATTCACATGTTTTGATGATCGGCCAGGCCTCTATAGATATGTGGGTGCTCAATGAGTTTCACACTGCCACCCTGAAGCATTCCACAGGGGCGGGGCCTGTGATACTGGAGATGGGCATGGTATGAATGTGGAGACTAGGGGAGCTTTCTTCTTGAAAGGAAGCACATGGATTTAGCTGGCCCTCTGGCTGGAAGGCAACCTCCACTAGTGGCATTGATGCTGGAGAATTCGGCCCGTCCCAAAGAACTACTGCTCTGTCAGGTAGCAGGCTGAGACACAGTGTTACACACTACTTTGATCCAAGTGTGTGGGCAACACTACTCTTGGTTCAGAGCATGTCTGGGTCCTCTGCTCCTTGGGAGCCATGTGCTTTGGTCAAAACTAGCTTCAGTGATAGCAGCTTAGTCTTGGCCTACCTTGGTCTGAGTGCACCTTGATCAAAACACAGTGGGCCACAATGCTCCTTGGCTCCTAGATGGCGCAGTCTCAACATACTGGTTCAAGACTCCCTTTGACATATGATATGTTGGTCATGGCACAAAGCCTTGCTCACTCAGTACCTTGTCCTCAGGGTCATAGTGTGCCTTAGCCACAGTGTTCTGGCTTTCTCATATCTGGATCTTTGTGGATGGATGATAATAGGTTTTGGTTGTTGTGGATACCTCATGCCTTGTGGTTGGGTCACAGAGTACCCAGCATGCTTTAGTCACATCATACATGATGGTCACCATGTGCCTGGCTACCATGTATCTGACCCCTGTATCTTGGGTCACTGTGTGCTCAGATCATGGTTTATGTGTGTCTTAAGATGCTTGTGTTGCAAAGTAAAATCTTTTAGTATTATGGTACTGTTGTGGGAGGGGGAAGAGGGTATCATAGACACTTGAAATTATTAGTATCATATATGATCGCTTAAATCTCTCAAAGGCTCATGTGTTAAAGATTTTGTCCCCAAGATTGTGGTACTATTAGAAAATGGCAGAAAGTTTAAGACCTGGGGCCTATACCTGATGCAGTCAGTAAAGCCTGTAATCCTAGAAATACAGAGACAGAGATGTCGCCTCTTGGTTGGAAATGAGCCCGGGCAAAAAAGTTTGTGAGATGTCATCTCAACCAATGACAAGATGTGGTGCTTCATGCCTGTCATCCCCAGAGACATGGGGAAGGCCCGAGAATTTCTTCTCAGGCCAACCTAGCAGGAAGTAAGAACCTACCTCAAAATTAACCAATGCAAAAAAACAGGGTGGAGGTATGGTGCATGCGGTGTAACCTGCACAAGGTATAACACAAGCACAAGGCCCTGAGTTGAATCCCCAGTTGTGCTCCCCACCCCAGGCAAAGGAAGCAGTTAGGTCACTGAAGGAGGTTCTGGAACTCTCCCCAGTTTCTGAACCTCGCTGAAGTGAGCAGCTTTGCTCCACCCCATACTCTCTGCCATGAAGTACTGCGCTGCCACAGCCCTCAAAGCAGTGGAGCTTTTGATTATAGAAAAAGAAGTCAGAATTATACAACATGGTAAAGAATTTGTGCTTCAGAATGCTGAAGTGGGCATTTTGGACACACACATACACACACACACACACAGAAAGATGATAGATAGATACTCACATACATATGGAGATAGGTGGAGTCCTTTATCTTCGAGGTCTCTTCTGATTCTGAGAACACTTCAAAGTCATCCTATGGGAGAGTCAACTCAATCATAATAGAAACATGGTAATCCAGTTTCACCTTTGGGATCTTACCAGCCTTGACGGGATTCTGCATGGGTCACATGTTTGTCATTTCTTGGTCCTCACAATATGCCTAGGATAAAAATTGTACATACTTCATTAAAAAATCATATTTTCTTTTTTTTTTTGTCGGTGTGGGGCCTGAACTCTGGGCCTGGGCGCTGTCCCTGAGCTCTTCAACTCAAGGCTAGTGCCTACCACTTGAGCCACAGTACCACTTCCAGCTTTTTTTGCTTATGTGGTACTGAGGAATCAAACCTAGGGCCTTATGCATGTGAGGCAAGCGTGCTCTACCACTGAGCCACCTTCCCAGCCCCTTTTCTTCTTCTTCCTCTTCTTCTTCTTCTCCCTCTCTCTCTCTCCCTCTCCCTCTCCCTCCCCCTCAGATTCAGATTGTAGTTTTAAGTTGGATAAGTTCCCAAATCTTTCTCTTCCAAGATCCTTAAAGATGATCATAAATACAGTTTTTTCATTTAAATCTGAAACCTCAGAATGAATAAGGAAGTAGATATAGCAGTAGGTCTTATTGTTCCATCACAGATCATCTGTCCGAGGCTTTTTTACTGGCAGATATAAAATCAGGTTATGTAAGATACGGGTTGTTCAATAATAATAAGAATGAATAAAATCATAGTAGTAACTATCTTTATGTAAGTGTTAGGATTACATAAAGTACAAACTTCACAGAAACATGGAAGCAAGTGTTATATCTAATTTACATGTAGCAAATGTATGAGGCTTTGAGCTAGTAAGGTAGCCCTGTTAGGTAACTAACATGAATCTGAGATTGCACACCTGACTTGTAACTTCCATTTACCTGTAAACATCTATTTGCATGATATTCTTTATGCTGGTTTCCATGGATAAATAAGAAGCATTGGTCAAGTCTGATACAATTTGTGTCTATTAGGAAGTTTTTTTTTTAATTCTTATCTCCTTAGCACACTTCTTAGCTTTCCCAGTGTGACCTCTGTGAAAGTAAACTCATCTTCCAGATTGTTTATTAGTGGATAGTCCCCGAGTTCATTCTTGGATACCTGCCTGTACTCACTGAATTAGTTTGTTCCAAATATCTTAAATGAAGTATCTATCTAGCTAGCTAGCTAGCTAGCTATCTTTTGTCAGGACTTAGGTTTACACTCAGGGACTCACATTTACTCAGCTTACTTATTCAGCTGGTGTGCCACTCTTGAGCCATGCCTCTAGCTCTGCTTTTTGCTGGTTTATTGGAGATGGAGTATTGAGGACTTTTTCTGCCCTGGTTGACTACTATCCTCTAGATCTCAGTCTCCTGATAAGTTACAATTACAGGCAATAATCACGTGTCCAGCTTAAATATGATTTCTATGCAAATCATATCTTAGATTTTACATTTAAAACCAAAAGGTTCATGTATTCAACTGCCAGCTTGTAATGTCCATTAGATTATTACTCAGAATTCACACATCTGTGCAGAGTGGAGCTGACATTCTCTTCTACAAACTTGATCCTTCCACCATGCTCCCCATCTGACATTAAACATCTGAGATGAAGTTCACCTTTCACAAACAATGTTTTTGGTCACCCATGACTCTACTTTGTCTGTCATTCAACTTATCAGCACATTCTGTGGACTAAATATAAAATATAGAAATAATATAATCCTCACTACCTTCAGCAACAGTTAAATCTTGTCTGGATTGTGGAAATGCCACATAATTATGTTCTTGTTTCCAACCTTATCTCTTCGATCTATTACCAAGAAAGCCATAAAATAACCTGCTAAGGGATGAAGAGTAGCTCAGTGGTTGGATTTATGTTTGGCATGTCCAAGGCCCTGCTTTTAATCATAGCATTAAACAAACAAATTTGTTAACATTCTTGCCTGTGATCAAAATTCTTGAAGATCGGGGGGGGGGGAGGGGGGAGGCTGGGAAGGGATGTGAAGGGTAAACCAAAGGAGGAGGCTGCAATGCTTGGTAAGAAATGTACGCATTATCCTGCCCATGTAATTGTAACCCCTCTGTACAGTATCTTCACAAATAAAATAAAAAAATAAAATAAATAAAAAAAAATTCTTGAAGATCTATGCCTGCCCCAAAGAGAAGTCAAGTTTCCTTCTCTAAAGGATGTTGAATGGTAGGCACAGACTTCAAATTCTTGACATCAAGTGAGTAGAAATCAAATCAATCTAAAATTGTGTAGGAAGAAGAGACTTGATAAATTGTGTAAATCTAAATAAACATCTTCCAAAAATCTTCTACGCACTGATTGAACCCCCCCCCTTTTTTTCTAAATAAAGGTCCCAACTATTGGGTTAATTCTATAAGATTATTGTATTGTTCTCTCACTAGAGGTTAGCTTCAGGAATCCTGGTAAGTGGATATTTCTGGAGTATTGAAATTATTCAAATCATAAAGAAAGGGCACCTCACTTTGGAGACTAATAGCTTTTTTGGCAAGACATTGTGTTACTTGATGTGTTAATGGAAGACTGTCTTTAAAAAATAACTCTAAATTATCCTACTAGACAAGTCCAATCACTATAGTTCCCAAGAGTGAAAAGACAGAGAAGACATTTTATAATGACATTTGATTTTGTTCTCTTTGAAAATACCAGGGTAACAACAACTATTATACTATTGGTTATAAATTCTTTCTACCACATTGTCAAGAGCACTAAAATCCTTCCGTGTGTACAAACACCAAACCATTTCCCTTTTTTGACTGGTATTTTAAAAGTACTATGAATGAGTTTCTTCTGAGAGTCAATAATTTGTGATTTCCTTCAGTAACAAGGATATGGAAATTATGTATGTTCCATAAGTACTTAATCTTTATAAAAGGATACCAAAATCCAAAGAGAGATAAGATTAAACATGCTAACTATCTTATCATTAGAGTCAATAGTGAAATCGGGGAAAAAAATAATATAAGCTAGTCATGGTAGCTCATTCTTATAATTCTAGCTCTTCGGAAGGCTGAGATAGGGAGGATCATGGTTCAAGGCCAGCCTAGAACAAAAGTTCACAGTCAATAAAAAGCAAAGTGTGGTGATGTGCACCTATAATCATAGCTATGGTAAGAAGAGTGAATTGGCAGACTGTGATTTGGACTTGCTCAGGGAAAACGTTTATCTCAAAAATAAGCAATTGTAAGAAGGGCCAGAGGATTGACACAAGTGGTAGAGTGGCCTGCCTAGGATGCAGGAGACCTTGAGTTCAAACACCAGGATGAACTAAACTATATATACATGAATATGTAGGAACTATTTCCCATGTTGTGTGAATATCTATGAAGGTATGAAGTCCATGTCGTGTGGTCTAATAGACTGGAACATTTAAAAGTTTCAAGCATTCTTCCTCATATATAAAACAAGATGATTACAAAGTTGGAAGTGTATGTCAGTGGTTAGAGCAATTGCCTAGCATGTACAAGGTCCTAAATTCAGTCCCTAGAACCATTAAAACATAACTAAACATATGACACAAGTATCTACCTCCACTTGGCTTTCCACTTCAGTTATTTTAGTTTATCTTAATACCCACATACTCACACAGTTAAATAATCCAAAGTCTCAACAGGTATTCTGTTCCTCTAAGTGTCAAAGAGAAATCAAGTTCAGTGACAGAGATTCAGATGACATTGAATCTGTAAGTTTTAATGCATAAGTTGTGTAGAAAGATGAACTCAACTTGACGAGTCTTGTTCTTCCATTTCGGGCAATGATTTAAATCTTTGTGCTTCTGTCTGGAAAAACCAAGTTCTTTGAAAGAAGTTTATTGCTCAAAACACATCTGTTACACATGAATAATAAAATGTTGGAAATCTGACCCTATGATAAAGCAAAGCATAGGAAACTGCTGTGTCCTCGTCGCTGGTGGAGAATGGAAGGATCCATTTCTTGCCTTGGCCCATGGCATCTTAGTTAAAGGGGAAGAAGCTCACGGCTGGATTCAGGCTCCTGGCTCATATACAACACAGCCTGAATTCACGAAGCAGGAAAGCCTTTACCACCAACTATGCCCCAACAAGAATCTGCATTGCCGGGAGCTGTTTTCAATTCAGTGCAAACAACAGTGGTGTAAATCTGCACCTTCAACTTAAGAAGGTACAGATTATTTTTATTCAATTATTAAATTTATTTTTATTGAATTTATTTGTATTCATTTTTGTTTAACCCCCTTTCAGGACAATTCATCTCGAACAACAGGGCTTTCTCCAAGCTACATGCATAAACAATAAATTCCTGAGGGGAAAAAAGGCAAGTCTTATCAAGTGTATTACCAAGTTTAGTAAGCTCATTGCATTCATAAAAACTATGTCATCCAGTTTTAAAAACAGCACTAAGCCCATCTTCCTCGCTATGCAGGCCTGTTGTGTATAAGCATGTCCACCTAATTTTGTTTAAAACAAATGTTTTATGAGGAGCCAGTGGCTTATGCCTATATTTCTAGCTACTGAGGAGGCTAAGATCTGAGGTTTTGCAATTTGAAGCCAGTTCAGGCAGAAAAGTGTGAGAGACTTTTATCTCCAATTAACCAGCAAAAAGTCAGAAGTAGAGCTGTGGCTCAAGTGGTAAAGCACACATCTTGAACAGAAAAACCAAAGGGATAGAGCCCTGCTGCCCAGCCACATACCAAAATTAAAACATTTTAAGAGTGGCTAAGTAACAGATTCAATTCTTAGTTACTATTAAGGAAAATTGATGAAGAAATTAGGGAAGTATTTTGTTAATTGCTGAAGAACACTGTATGATGATGGTTCAGAAGAACCATTCATATACATTCATTCAGCAAAAATTTTTTTTTAAAAAAGAAGTAAGAACAGAAAAGAATTTCACCAGCATCCACTGTGACTTGAGCAGTGCCAGGGTGAAAATTCACCCCTTAGAACCATGTTGCCTGTAGGAACTCCAGCTAAGCCAACCTACTGTTCCAACAACAGGAGTCAGGAATGGGAAATGGGATAAGCACAGGTATTGTAACTAAGGAGCATGGGCTGACAGTGCTTGTATTTTTTTGCACCAAACAGTAACAGTAAATCTTTTTCCTGTCTGTAGATTTAAAAATGAATGTATCTTATATCTGTAGCTTCTTATATAGATTGCATTCACATACAACAACATACTTCAAGAATCTGTATGACACTTGGGAGAAAGGACAAATGGTCCTTTTTACTTGTTTTTCTGTGTGTGTGTGTGTGTGTATATTTATGTGTATGTGTGCTAGTATTGCTGTCAAAGCTGGCTTTGAACCATAATCCTCAGATCTCAGCTTCCTGAGTAGCTAGGATTACAGGTGTGAGCTACCAGCCTGGCTTTTTTTTTTTTTGCTTGTATTTTAATGAGCTAAATATATTTTGATCAATTTGAGGCAGAGCAATATGAATTAATTCAGTCTAAAAATGTATTGAAAATGATCATAATTCTTTTTTGGATGAATGGGGTTTGGCACCAAAATGATATGTTTTATTAAATGTAATGTGCAAAAAAGTAAAAATGAAGGGATGTCTATTCAAAAAAGGTACAAGGCGGTAGGTACTATTTCAAAGGCTTTAGTATTCATGTTTCAATAAAAAGAAATCTGGCATTATAAAAATACATAAAATAGTCATGGATTTATACCATTAATTTACATAAGATACTTTTTTCTTGCATAAAACAAAGTTATAAAATATTTTTAAAGGTATTTCTTATAAGAAAATTACTCCCAGTATAAAATTTCTTATAACTTTTTGTAATTTGGGTTCATCTGTATAAATAAAGCAATTTATCCTTTTTAAAATTCATAACTCCATTTAAAAACATAAGATTCTGTCTCTTTTAAATAAAGGTCCGTGTGAGGTAGTATGTTGAAACTGTCCTTTGGTTCCATTCAGTCTATGTGTCCGAGTCATAAGACTGAAAATTTGGAGTCCTGTAGTTTTCCAGGCTCTGTTTATAGGCACATGTGTGGTTTTCTTCTTGAAAATCTGTATTTTCTTTCTCACCAACCTCTGACCCGAAGTCCAGGTTGGGGGAGGAGGGAGTTTTCAAGTGCAAAGCTCTGGGCTGACAATCTGAGGGCTGAGGAAAGCTGGGAGGGGCGTGGAGATGTGGTCTCTGCAGAGACTTCCCAAACGTACCTGAAAGAACAAGAGCTCTTGAGCACCTGGATCCTTTTACCAACATGTTAGTGCAACAAAACCCTGCAAACAAGGAGGTACCTTACCACACAGGCATGCACTGGATTTTCCTACAAGTGCATGTGACAGTCCTCCCATATAGGAGAGGACTGTCTATTTATGCTATTAGATACTTATACGATGCAGTGGAGGTCAACCACTCCCTTTTATTTTATTATTATTATTTATCCCCAAATAAATGCATCCACTCTTTATCACTTGCTATGACCTACCGTAATATTAATCATTACACTATGCATTCTTGAAGTTGGCCAATTCCTTGCTTTAGGCCTTGACAGCCTATGATTCTCTATAAAGGGCATTTGGATAATAATCTTATATGAGGGTTTAATTGTGCCCAGACATAGCAAGTTTCAAGGGCCAGGAATGATGTCTATAATATAATCCCAGCTACTTGGGAAGCAGAGTTGCAGAGGATTATGATTCAAGTCCAGTCCAGGCCTTGTAGTTAGGGAGATTCCCCATCGCAACAAATGCACTTCTATAACATCCAAGCTAGAATGTACAGATTATGGTCCAAGGCCAGCCCTAGGCAAAACCCACAAGACTCTATATGAAAAATAAATCAGAAAAGGAATAGATAGCTAGTGGCTCAAGAGAAAGTGTGAGACCCTGAGTAAGAAGTTCAGTACCACCCCAAAACAAAAACAACAACTTTATTTCAAAATAATCCTCTTCTTCCTCCTCTTTTGCTTCCTTGTCTTTTTCTTTATTTTTTTTAATTTAATTTTTTTGTGGTACTGAGACCAGCCATCTACCACTTGAAGTTCTGTTTGACATACTTCCATGTTTGAGGCAGGGTCTTCCCAAAAACCTCTACCCTAGGCTGGCTTTGAACTTGCCATCTTCCTGCTTCTACCTCCTGAGTAAAACAAGGATCACAAGCATGAGCTAACCACATTGGGCTCGTAATATAGGTTCAAGTTGTTTCAAAAAGAAATATAACTAATAACATAGTAAAACATAAAACTTCTTAAACGCTGGATATAAAATAGTTTAAAATTTGACAGAAGCAGAATTAAAGAAAAAATAAAGGGAAAGAAACACCAAGGCAAATTGTGGCTCCTCTTCCCATATGGCTCCATTCATTCTCATTGTTCCCACAGACTAGACAAAAAAAAAAACAAAAACGCACAATGGAATCTCGGTGCTGTCAGCCAGTGCCTCACACCAGCACTAGGCTGGACACTTCTGAAGGCCTCTCTGGCAGCAGCTTGCCCAGCTTGTCTGCCTGAGCAGCTGTTGCTAGGTAAGATGGTCTTTTCCACCCTCCCACCACGGGTTCAGTTAGAAGCCACCAGACACACCAAACCACAGTCATGCAACACATGCAACTCCACCCCAAAGGCTGCTTGGGGCCTCAAACCACTTTTTCCACATGGCTGACAAGCTCAGCTCCGAAGTCATTCCCCCAACTCCTGCCTCCTGGATACCACACACAGTGTTACCCAGAAAGCGCCCAAGGCTTGGCTACAGATTAAATCCATCATCACGTAAAAATCCCCTGTCTTTGAGTTCAGAAACAGCCATACGAAGAGGTTATTGTGAAGATGCTGTTAAGGGAAAATTCACTTTCAGAGGTTTGATAATTCTAATACTCAGAACTGGGAGATGGGGCCAGAATTAAGAAATGTAATCACACTCATAATCCTAGTGACTCGGGAGGCTGAGATCTGAGGAAAGTAGTTCAAAGCCAACCTAGCCAATCTGCAATTAGCCAGCAAAAAGCTGGAAGTAGAGCTGTGGCTCAAGTGGTAGAGTACCAGCCTTGAGTAAAAAAAATGAAAAGGGAAGAAAAGAAAAAAAGCTAAGGAACAGTGAACAAGCCCTAATTACTGGCAAGCCTCAGTACTGATACAAAATAGAAACCTAATGCTTTCACAGACTTACCCATGAAAGAATTACTGGAAGGAACAGATGCTGGTTCTAGACTTGTACTGAAATCTAGAGAAGACTTGTTGAGACATAGACTTCTCAGCATGGGCCCTTCATTTTGGGTGTACGTGGGGTTGATTAGCTTCCTCCCGTGGGAAGGCCATGCTCCGTTACTACAGCTCTGTTCACAAGACTCTTCCATAGGTGGTGGACATGGATAGCAGTCCTTCCTCTTCAGAAGACTCGGCTCACAGTGCTCCATCAAAGCTGTCCTTGTGTCAGGGCTGCAACCTTTGCAATTTGAAATCCACACCAGAAGAGGACACAGTTAGCACTTGCAGTGGTCTCCCGGGGACTCAGATGAGTTCCTGGCAAGGAAAACCATGTTACCTGGATGATAGGCTTCGAAGGGATCCGGGCCATACACGTTCGCCTTCAAATACACAGGGCTCGAGGAGCTCAGAAAGGGGCACAGGAATGGGTCCGTGGCAGTGTCCACGTCAGCCTCACTGCTGGAATCCACGTGGCAGGTCCCTTTAAAACATACAGCGGAGTCACACACACGTTTTCTGCCTTGGAAAGTGGTCTTAGCTACAACATGATACCAAAATTGTACAGAGGGATGGATTTCTTTCAAACTTATGGAGTCCTTTGGCTTCATAAGTGGGCGAATCTGGGCCTGATGAGCCACTGGGCGAGGTGACCAGTCTTGCTGCCAGGTCCATCCTGTCTCTAAGGGAAATAGCTCTGTGTGTGGTCCCCAACAGCCAAAGCAGACACAGTCTGAATTCCATCTGTCAGCACTGGCCTCTTTCTACAAGATGTCACAGGTGACTACACCAGGAATTGGCAAAAGACCAATGACCTATCAGTGTCCAGTTAAAAGACAGGCATACTCAAAAACAACTTCTCCAAGGGCTGGTGGCTCATGCCCATAATCCTAGCTACTCAATAAGCTGAGAGCTGAGGAACATGGTTCAAAACTAGCCTGGGCAGCAAAGTCTGAGAGACTCTTATCTCCAATTAACCATCAAAAACCCACAAATGGAGCTGTGGCTCAAGTGGTAGAGCAATATCCTTGAGAGAAAAAGCTTAAGAAGGGATAGTGCCAGGCTCTGAGTTCAAACCTCAGTACACACACACACACACACACACACACACACACACACACACACACACACACAGCATACAAGATAAACAAAAAACCCTCAAAACAACATCTTATAAATAGTTCAATTAAATGCAAAAGGTACTAGGCCAGTTAGACGTGGATGCTGCTGTCCAGGAATTGGCAATATTGTCAATTAAGACCCATTACTCTGAATGGGGGCAGGTCTCTGCTGTTTGCCACCAATTTCATCTAAGCAGAATGTGCACTTTTATGCTCAGATTTCATCTCTCTGGGCACAGCCCCTTCTCCCTGCTTTGTTGAGCGAGAAGTCATTTGTTTTACTGCTGGTTACCCTGTGAAACTGAAAACAAGTATACCTGCCCCACCTAGGAAGCCTGGCACACAGCAAACACTCAATAAATGCTTGGGGTAAAAGATGATTCACTGTGTGAAAAATAACACCACTAACTTCCATTTGTGGACTTCTCAATAGGTGCCACACACTATGTCCTTCCTTTCTTCCTTCCTTCCTTCCTTTCTTCCTTCCTTCCTTCCTTCCTTCCTTCCTTCCTTCCTTCCTTCCTGCCTGCCTGCCTGCCTGCCTGCCTGCCTGCCTCTCTCCCGCCGCCCCCACCTCTCTCATGCTCCTAAACTAGTGCTCTATATCAATCGAGCCACATCTCCACATCTGGCTTTTAATTGGGTTTGCCTATCTAAGCTGACTCTGTACAACCATCCTCAGATCTCAGCCTCCTCAGTGGCTCGGATTATAGGTGTGAGTCACTGGCACCCAGCTTCAATATATTCTTATAGACATTTAGCTAGGAAAGACTGTCACTGTCCACTGTGTCAGGCAGCCTCGCTCACTACCCTCAAATCCACGGACCATCTAAAGTAGGGGTGGGGAGTCTTTTCAATCTTACCCCAGTCTGGCTGTATAAGGCCTACATCATTTGGTTTGTGATGATTCAAACATGTTTACTTTTCCTATGCTTCACATTGGTTGCTGAAGGCCATCTGCCTGTATTGATAATTTTGAATGGCCTTTAGATGATGTTAAAATATCCAAATGACCCCTGACAGAAAAAAGAAAAAAAAATTCTCACCCTTGTAGGGTCAGAATTAAGAGTTCTCTAAGGTGACTTTAAACCATTTCACATGGGTAAACATTCACTAAGAAGGAGTCAGGAAAGATATTCTGGGGTGGTTTAAAGGAAGCAGTACAGGGCCTGGAGAGATTCAACTCCACTTATTTGTCTTCTATTGTCAAAAATGAAGACTTCTCTTTTTTTTCCCCCCCTAGCAGTTGAGAAAAGGACATAAAAACTATTGAATCTCAACTTTACTAGTGACTTGGGCCAGCTCTTGCTAGTGTGTCAATGTCTTGCAATAGTATTACATCTGTCCATTCCCCTGTATCATTTCAAAACAATTCCTAGCCATGGTCATGCAATTTCGTGTCCTATTGCTGGACAGTACTGGGGTTCTTGATTCAAATCCTCACACTTGCTAGGCAGGTGCTCTAGTCCTTAAGCCATGCTCTAAGCTCCCCCATTTTTTAATGTAATCATTTTCAAATGGAGTTTTACTTTTCCCCTGCAGCTAGCCTTGGATTATGATCCTCTACCTATGGCCTCCCAGGTGCTGAGATGGCAGGCCTGGGCCACCACACCCCAGAGACTGGTTGAAATAGGGTCTTTTCCTATCTTTTGGCCTGGGCTGGCCTTACGTTGCAATGTTCCTATTTGCCTTCTAAGCAGCTGGGACTATAGGAGTAAGTCACCATCTCCATACCTAGCACTCATGTCCATTTTTAAACACTTACCAGGACTGTCGTGTTGTGGCAGGAAAAACCCACCTCCTGAAGAGGTGACAAACTGGTGGTGACTCCCACTTTCAGAGGACACGTACCCATCCTGCCGATCAGCTAAAGTTCCCTGAGAAGACAGGTAACTCGGGATATCTGCAGGCAGGTTGGTCTCATCTGTAACCAAATAACAGCAAGAAAGATCACCATGGTCCCTCCCAGACTCTCAGGAGCAACAGTCTACGCTTTTTCTATTATGTGCACATAAAATAAGTGAAGAGCTACTCTGACAAAGCCATCCTAAGTGCAGTATCTAGAGAGGTAGATGAAGGCTTCAAACCCTGAGAAGTGTGAGCTGAGTTTCTGATTTATCCCTCGCTACTTCTTAAAAAACGTAATAACAAGTATCTTTAAAAAAATACTAAAAGCTGGGTGCCGGTAGCTCACGCCTGTAATCCTTGCTACTCAGGAGGCTGAGATCTGAAGAATCATGGCTCAAAGCCAGCCTGGGCAGGAAAGTCCATGAAACTCTTATCTCCAATAAACCACCAGAAAACCAGAAGTGGTGCTGTGGCGCAAGTGGTAGAGCACTCAGCTTGAGCTGAAGAGCTGAGGGACAGCGCCCAGGCCCAGAGTTCAGGCCCCACGACCAAAACCTAATAATAATAAGGACTCTACTCAGGTACCAGAGGCTGATGTCTTGTCATCCTAGGAGATGGCATCCTCAGGAGGCTGAGATCTAAGAATTTCAGTTCAAAGCCAGCCCAGGCAGGAAAGTCTATGTGACTCTCTCCAAATTAAGCAACAAAAAGCCATATGTAGAGCTGTGCTCAAGTAGTAGAATGCCAGCTTTGAGTGGAAAAAGCTAAGTGTGCACGCAAGGGTCTGAGTTCAAGCCCAATTATGGCACAAAAAAATAAAAAAATAAAACTCAAGAATTTTCATCAGATAGTAATTTAGTCCTTAAATCAAACTTGGGTTCGTTGGTATCAGAGTGTGCACATTCTAGTTAACTAGAATAACGAGGACCCTATACGTACTCAACGCACACAAATCCCACAGCAAGCAAAGCTCATGACACAGCTCCTGGTTCTCCATCTTGTGAAGGAGTAACATGTTTCACTGATTGGGTAGTTTATTTCCCAGCCAATCTGATGAGGTCTGAGCATGAAGTGTCAGTCTTTACACACCAGCTTTGCTACTTTCGGTTAACCTTCTTTCAGCGTGAGCCAAATGAACCACTTAGGAGATGGGCTCAGACTGCTGATACATATTGTAGAAGAAAATGACAGCAACACCCATAAATCCACACCACTTGGGCATTCCAGGCCATGCTGCTGGGTACACACCTGTGTTGGTGATGCTGCAGTCTTCACTTCTCCGCCTTGTGTGGTATATGATGACCACCCACACGAGCGACGTGCCCACCACACAGCACACCACAGCGATGATCACCACGCCCACTGTGGCCCAGCCATCATCGTCTAAGGAGGGGGCGGCCAGCTGCGGGGAGTCGCAGGTGGGGCTGGGGATCACGCTGAGGCGCACATTGCCCCTCTCCGTGCCCAGGGTGTTGGACATGGAGCAGGTGTATTTCCCAGCATCGCTGACATCCGAGTCCACAATAATCAACAGCTGATTGCCGGCCGCAAAGAAATGCCTCTCGGTCACCACCAAGGGGTTGTCATCTTTGGTCCAGTTCAGCCTCGGGGGAGGGCTGCCCCCAGCGATGCACTGCAGCACAGCCGTTTCTCCCTTGGTTACAGTTCGGTCTAACAGAGGTCTCAGAAATGATGGTGTTTCTGGAATGACAAGGGACCCTTTTACTTTCCTAAGGGAGAGCTGGTTTCCATAGCTAGCACTTGAATTCATTCAGATTAAGGAGTAAGATTTCATGTTCCCTCAGTGTACCAGGCATGGTCAAGAAAAACTCACAACAAAAAAATGTAACAGTCCTTGAGATCTTATTTTTCTGCATTCATGGACTCATGAGAAGAGCTTAGGATCAAACAAGAAAACATACTTTATAGGTGGGTGTGCTGGTACCATGGCTTGAATTTTAGGTCTTGTGCTCTCTCTTCTTTGCATCTGGCTGGCACTCTTATCACTGGACCCATGTCTCCAGTCTGACATTTTGCTGACTAACTGGAAATGGAATGTCACAGACTTTTCTGTCTGGGGTGGGCTTCAAACAATGAGCCTCTAGATCGCAGCCTCCCAAGTAGCTAGGATTACCTTAGGCATAAGCCACTGGGACTAGATAAAATGTAGTGGGTTTTTTTTGTTTTTTCAATTTTTATTTCAACCTCTTTCGCCTTTACCAATGGTAGGAAATTGGTGGTGGCAGGGGTGGGCAATAAAACATCTTAAAAATATGTAAAAATACTTTTAAGCACAAGTATGTGTGGGTGGATGGTAAAAAAAATCAGAATGTGTACATTGAATTTTTCAAATTAATGTCTAGTGCCTGACATTGAAATTCTGAAAATAGTTTCCTTGTATTAGTAGGTAAATACGTTTCACTCTTTCAAAGACACATATAGGAGAAAAAAGCATTCCAGTTTTAATAAGCACGTGTTTAGGTCATCAAAAGAGAACTCTGATTTCCAGATTGGTACGGGAGAAAACAGAAACGTGTTCCCCCTCTATCTGCCTGACTGCTTCACCCATTTTTTTTTCTTTTGGTTTTGTATTTACGTACCTAGCCCAAACTGGCCTCAAAACACCCAATCTTCCTGCTTCAGCTATCTGTGTGGTGGAATTATATAGATATGTATTACTATGCCCAGTCCTCATACATTTCTTGTCTTCAACGTGCTTTATAGAAGAGTGTGTGTACAGTGGAGGAGGGAAAGCACCAAAGCTTTTGCTTGGCTCCCTTCATTTCACAGCTTACAAAAGGCAGGCCCTCTCCAGATAGGGCAGGATCCCTGGCATCTGCTCTCTTCCAAGTCCAAACCTTCTGGCACCATGGGCCGGCAGGTGAGCCGGGCTGCTCGGGCCCGGCCCGCACGGTGCGTTCATAAGCGCTGCGCCCTTACCCAGCACCGTCAAGGTGGCGTTGGCGGAGATGCTGCCCGCGCTGTTCTGCGCCGTGCAGCTGTACACGCCGATGTCCTCCGTCTTCACGTCCACGATGAAGAACACGTCGTCCTCGGGCATCACGTGCATGCGCCGCTCCCGGGCCGCGGGGAAGTCCGTGCCACCGTCCTTCTGCCAGGCGATCTGCGGGGCCGGGTGTCCCAGCGCCGCGCACTCCAGACGCGCCATGGCCCCCGCTCGGATGGTCAGGTCCATGGGGGTCTTGGTGAAAAAGGGAAGCACTGCAATCCCAGAGAGCAAGGCGGGCAGGAGAGTCAGGGTGTATCCAAGCTTTGCTCGACTCCTCCCAAATCCTATGACCACACACGCACACACCTACACACATATACACATGTACCACCCACACTACACAGCACCCATACACCCCTCCATACACACACATCACACACACACCCCTCCACACACATACTACCCACATACACCCTCACTCCACACATACCACAGGCACACACACACAGAGACACGTACATACACATACCCACAGCCCCCCAACACGTACCACATACCTATATTCCCACCCATACCACAGACACTTTAAGAAAAGATCTACAAGTTCCCTGACAAAGGTAAGACAGGGTTATTTCTAACACAGGTACCTGCCACAGAAGGCTGGTGGAGAGCGGTAAAAGTAATGAGCCAGGTTCAGCCCGTACAGGGGAACGACTCAGGATAAAGCACCAACTGCCCCATACTCTAGCCAGCAGTTGGTCTCCCTGCTACTTTCTAGCCAGGTTTTCAGTTTCCTCCAGAATTAACTGTGAGATCTTGGGCAAATCCATCTCTTGGTACCCTGCCCATTCACTTCATCTCTTTTTCAGTTCCCCTGGGAAGGAGGCCCTGCCATTTTTCTAAATTTATATAGGTATTCGGGCCTAAACACTAACCTTCCATGTGCCAGACCTCAGGCATCGCTGCGGTTAGCTCTCAAATCCATCCACACAGTGGCACAAATGGTTAGAGAGGACAAAGTGGTGAGAAGCCGGTTGTCAAGATGAATGCGTATCTCAGAAAGCAGATGATGATACAATGCTGGGGCTTATTAACTACAGCTAACAGTGACTATGTCTTCTCAGTACTACCTAAACGCCAAAGCATTCTGCGAGGCCCTTCATACCCAGGGTTTTATCTCATGGCTAGAATGGCTCCAAGAGGTAAGGACTATTATTCCTAACTGGACAATGTAGAGTCAGAGGCCAGAGAGGTTAACTCACCTGCCCAGAGCGACATTGTTTTAAGATGCAGTAGCAGGATTTACACCCAGATCTCTGACTTAAAGGCATAGTGCTGCTTTAGCAATATATTTTGTGGCCTCCCACATCAATACGATTGGTCGTGAACTCCCACGGAGCATAAGATACCTGCCTGCCTCATCCCAGGACACTGCAGTGAGCTCAACTGAAAAATTGCTGGCTTCAATCTAAATAACCACGAATCCTGATGTTTGTGGAGTGAAGGGTGGTGAAAGAAAGAGCTAAGTGGAAGTATGAGAAGAAAGGAATCAGGGTGAGGAATGAGAGCGAGAAGGTGAGTGATAGACAGACCTGGAGAGACAGAAAGAGCGAGAGACAGAGATATGGAGAAAGAGACAGACATAGAGATAAAAGAGAAATAGGGAGACAGAGAGGGAAAGAGATTAAAAAAATGGAGAGGGAGAGAAAAGAAGAGAAAGAGAGAAAGGAAAAGAAAAAAGAGAGTGAACTAAAAGAGAAAGGGAGCAAAACAGAGACAAGAGAGAAAGGAAATAAAGAGAGGAAGGAGAGGGATAGAGACAGAGACAAAGAGAATGTGCGTGAGAGAGAGCACAAGACACATACAGTGTTTTCTGCATCTAAAAGCTATCGTTAAGTACAAAAAGCAAATTGATGACATACTGTTTACTGTAAGCTTGGCTTTGACAGAGTAGGAAGAGCCAAAGTGATTGGAGATGACACACTGATATTTGCCTTCGCTGGCAAATTCCACGTTGCGCAGTCGAAGAATGGTGGTATACTCCATCAGCTCTCCACCTTGGGCCCGGAGGTGTGCATAATTCTCCATTTCAGCATCGTGTAATAACTCATTGTCTTTTTTCCAAGCGAAAGTCATTGGGGAATCACTGCTGCTGGCAGCCGAGCAAACAAAACTCAAATTGGAACCTTTTATTGCCGACTGTGTTTCTGGCTGAACCGTAATCTGGGGTTTGGGAAAATCATCTGTTCAAAATGGAGAGGAGGAAAGCAAACAATGTGAAGGCTCAAGAGTCCAAGGGCTGTACAAATCTGAACACCAACAAATGCAAAATGAATGGCAGTTGAGATCTGACCCTTCATGTCTTTCAGACACATACAAGCAGTCCCAATGTTGAAGTGGTACCCAGAGAACGTTGGACATCAGACGCAGACAACAGGCCCATTTATCCATCAGTATTACCGAGAGAAGGTTGTTACCTTGAATCTAGATGTAATCCATTATTTATTCCAAAGGCCTTATGCTTCACGTAAATGGAAGAGAGCGGATAAGAAGTCACAGGGGAAATCAGACAATATTTTAAAAGTGAGCAATGCCCAGTTATCCAACTATGTTTGACAGCAATTAAGTGATTACTCAGAAGTGCCAAGACAGGACTTCCAAGGGAAATGGTACATATTTGAGGTGACAGGCTGGTTAGTTTGATGTAATCATTCCATATATTTATATGCAGAAATGTCACACTGTACCCATCCATATATACAATTACTCGGTTTCAATTAAAAATGAGAATGTTAGTCAGGATTTGGTGGATCAAGCTTGTAATCCTAACTACTCAGTAGGCTCAGATTTGGAGGACAATGGTTTGAAGTCACCCTGGGTAGAAAAGTCTGGGAGACTCTTATCCCCTAAATAATCAGCAGCCAGGCTGGAGGCACAGATCAAGTGGCAGAGCACCAGCCAAGCAAGCAAGCTGAGCAAGCCAAGGCCCCATGTTCAAACCCGGGTACCAGCAAAAAAAAAAAAAAAAGAAAAAAGGAAGGAAAAAAACCAGGAGGTGTAGCTCAAGGTCAGAGAGCCAGCTTTGAACATTTAAATAAGCTAAGCAAGAGGATGAGACACTTGAGTTCAAGCCCCAGTACCTACACAAGAAAGAACCAAAACAGTTAAGAAACTTCAAAGGCTCATGGGATATCTTAGAATTCTTTTCTGAAGAAATGCAATTTTGTCCACGAAGAAAGCAAACACATCAATCAACAATCATCAATATCACCAAAGATAACAATTACTCCATCTACCCCAAACAGAAGCAATTAAAAAAAAATAGTACTTTGGGCAGGGCCAGAGGAAAAAAGAAAAGGGAAAAGAAAGCTGTCGTTGGAACAAAAAAGCATCTGGACTCTGCGTGTGTGGTGCTGGCCCTGACCTGCAGTCAGGCAGCCAGGCAATCACGCTGTATGCCACCCTGCCCAAGCTACAGTATAATTAGAGTTGAGCAACTCTTTCATTCTAAACACTTATTTTTAGTTCTCTCTTACTTTTTGGAAAAGTTACCTTTTTTGAACTTCAGCTTTCCCCAAAGGAGGCATCTCAGATCTACCAACATGTAGTATTTGGGTAGTTTAAAAAGATGACCTTTTGCCAGGTGGCAGCGGTTCATGCCTATAATCTCAGCTACTCAGCGTGCTGAGATCTAAGGATCATTGTTTGCAGCCAGCCCAGATTTTTTTTTATCTCCAATTAACCAGCAAAAAGTGGAGCTGTGGCTCAAATGGTAAAGGGCCTGTCTTGAACAAAAGGGTAAGGGACAAGACCTGGTATACACACACACACACACACACACACACACACACACACACACAACCTTTCATGAGTGTGAATAAGCATGGGGATGTTCACATTCCAGGATAGGCCTGTGTGCTGTAAACAAGATAGCTTCTCCTGGAAGATCCTTTGAAATGTTTGCCTATGCTCAGATTCACCATGGAAGCATATGTATATCTGCAATTGTATCAGACTACTAAGGAGTTTCTATCTTGGGATTTGGGGGCTGAGAAACAAGGATCATGGGAAAGCAAATGCTCACTCAGGCCCTTACAGATGAATGCCAAAAGCTTATCTGTTCCAAAAGCTACACCAGAGATTTTATTTCCAGAAACTGTTGGCACTCTTTAATGCTGCAACCTAAAAAAAAATAGTATGTTGTAGACAAGGCAATGTTCAGTAAATTTTTAAATGCCAGTATAAAAAAATGACTCTGCCCTCTTCACTTGGTACTTAAAAGTAAATTTTGATCTCAGGTTTTAGACGCACATCTATTTTTGTAAATTTTTTCTCTGGTAGCCAGTGGCAACAGCAATGTGGTAGCAGACAGCTACATCAGAAACAAGAACCTTATATTATTATTTCTTTAAATCAAGATATGATACTATCTAGTTGTATGAATTGTAGGTAAGCAGTTGCTAATGCTAAGTTTCTTGGGTGCTAAATCAATAGATCTTAAAATTAATTGTAATAAGACAGGCTCTGGTGACTCATGCCTATAATCCTAGCCACTCAGGAGGCTGAGATCTGAGGATTGAGGTTCAAAGTCAGCCCAGGCAAAAAAGTCCATGAGATTCTAATCTCTAATTAACCACCAAAAATATCAGAAGTGAGGTGTAGTTAAAGTGGAAGAACACCAGCCTTGAGTGAAATAGCTAAGCAAGAGCATGAGACCCTGAGTTCAAGCCCCAGTACTGGTAGACACACATACACATACACACACACAAATTATTTGCAAGGGCTAGGAAGGTGGCTCAGTGGTAGAGTGCTTGCCTTGCATGCATGAGGCCCTGGGTTCAATTCCTCAGCACCACATAAGCAGAAAAAGCTGGAAGTG
>NW_012267219.1:3823729-3921956 GCF_000151885.1 Dipodomys ordii
AAAAAAAAAAAAAAAAGTAAAAACAAATTATTTGCAATAAATTCAAACTTTCTATAATGTATCATGCTTTACCTGCCAATAGTTAACTTCTCAGCAGCCCATAAATCCTTAACTACTTCATTTTCTCTGCTACAAGCCTCTCAACAAGACCCAGGGAAAGAACAGAGCCGCTAAGAAAACTTCATGTACTGCATCTTTGGATGTCACTATTAGGAACTGCAATTTTCTCCACACTCTCCAAAAATAAGCAGCAGTAAGATTAAGAAAACAAACATCAATCACAATAATCAGCAGCACCAAAGACAGCTATTAATACTCCATTCACTGAAACCAGAACCAACATTCAAGAGCAGCCGCAGGGAAAGATGATGAATGTGGTTGAAAATGTGCACCTATGAAAACTGAAGAGAAACCTATTGGCATTGTTTTGGGAAGAGCAAGAAAGAGTGACCAGAGAGTGATGGAGGAAGTGAGATTGATGGACCCATCACATAAACATGTGTGGCTAGATACTAATGAAATCCTCCTTTGTATAATGAATGTGAGCTAAAAAATACAAAGCAAACAGCAAACAAACAAACAAAAAGCAGCACCAGAGGAGCCTCCACTTCCTGGATGAAGAGACTAAGGTCTGGGGAATTTAATAAAGTGAAGCAGAGCCTGAGACTGTTTTCGGTACTCTCCAGATCCAATTTCATTCTCTTTCCACTAGACCACCACAAGGCCAAAACAAAGATGAAAAAAAAAATGCTTTTAGAAAACCCTCTGTTGTCATTTGTAAGAATTAGAATGATCAGCAAACTATAGATTCAATTCTATCTACCTCAGCAGAACTGACAGCTTTATTAAAGGAGTAGAAATCTAGTCAAAACCATTATTTTGGGCAAATGAGAGGAATAAATAAAAACCAAGAGTGGGTGATACTTATACTTACCACACACAAAGCCATCTGGGCTGATGGCGAAAATACTTCTTCCTTTTAGCAGCTGAGGATGGGCACAAATAGCACTGACAAAGCTCTGAAAGTTATTCTCTGCCACCCACTGGGGCAGCCATTTCAGCTGGCAATCACACAAAAGGCTTGATGTATTTAAATGCCTGCGGAGAGTAATTACATTCAATTTGTTTTGTATGAAATGCAGATTTCTACAAGTAAACTAAACTTAAGTAACTATTAACAAAGCAAAGAGTGTGGTAAACAAATACACACCCATGCAACATACTATACGACATCTTAAAATGCAAAGAAACACCTTGCTGGATTTGCTTTCTGCCATTTTTGCTCTTATTGTCCTACATGAAGGCCAAAGTAAGACATCAAAATTCCTTACTACTGAGGCTGGGAAGGTGGCTCATGCCTGAGGCTCTGGGTTCAATTCCTTGGCACCACATAAGCAAAAACAAAAAAGCCGGAAGTGGCGCTGTGGCTCAAGTGGTAGAGTGCTAGTCTTGAGCTGAAGAGCTGAGGGACAGCGCCCAGGCCAGAGTTCAGGCCCCATGACCATATCAAAAACAAAACAAAACTACAAAATTCCTTACTACTAAAATATCACTACTATATTTATTTAGGCATCAGACTATATTTGGTCCCATAGATTGAAGTGGCAAATTCAAACAGAAAAAAAAAAAAAAAGAAAGCTCCTATTGGGTAACAAAATGAACAAATAACCAATGCCTTTGGTTTTCTGGTAGAAAAAACTAATGTGAAGAATATGCTAGACACTTTTTAGAGACATATAATTTGGGATGAAACCCTATGACAGTTTTCTCGTGGATGCTTCATTTAAAACTCAAGGGAAGAAAAGGAAAGCTTACAGTTGTTGAAGTTTCTTCATTTGGGAAAATGCGTTGCCTTGTAAAGACATGATTGCGTTGTCACTCAGGTCTCTGAAAAACAGCCAAACACACCACACAGGAAGGTAAACAACGGTCTTCTTGGGTCTTGGGACAAAGTTTGGGCCACACTACCTATCCCTACCCATACACTAAGCAAGTAGTCTGTGTGTTCAAATGCATGAATATAGGAGTTCCTGAGTAATCTCTCAGAAGAGTGGAAGAATTGGAGAGTCTTGTTATCAAAAACTCATCTGTTACAGAGATGCCAGGTCACTTCTGGTCACCATATTATTTCATTCCTAATGGCCCAATTTGTTCAACCCCATTGCTTTATTGTCTTTCTCGTACTAATTAGTTAATTATTAGTTAACTTTTCATCACAATTATAAATTTGAAAAAACGTTTTTAAAACCATTTTATTAGCATATAGTAGTTGTGGTATTTCCATATATGGTCAAAGTCACTCCCACTCTCCCTCCCCCCACCATCTTAAAGCAATTTCAAAGCTGGCACTGGTGGCTAATGCTTGTAATTATAGCTAGTCAGGAGGCTGTGATCTGGAGGATCAAAGTCCAAAGCCAACTTGGGCAGAAATGTCAGCAAGATTTTACCTCCAAAATAGCCTCAAAAGGCCAAGTTGGAGGCATTGCTCAGGTGGTAGAGCACCAGCAGAACAAGCAAGCTGAGTGAGAGGCCCTGAGTTCAAGCCCCAGTCTTACCAAATTTCAACAGGTTTCACTGTTCTATTTTCTTTTCTTTTTTGTCGGTCATGGGGCTTGAACTCTGGGCCTGGACACTGTCCCTTAGCTCTTCAGCTCAAGGCTAGCGCTCTACCACTTGAGCCACAGCGCCACTTCCTGTTTTCTGGTTTATTGGAGATAAGAGACTCATGGACTATCCTGGCTGGGCTGGCTTTGAACTGCAATCCTCAGATCTCAAACTCCTGAGTAGTTGGGGTTACAGGCGTGAGCCACCAGCACCCAGCTCACTGTTCTATTTTCGTATGTGTGTGTGAAGTACTTTCACCAGTTCATCCTGGCTTTACCTCAATTACAGACTACTTTCTATAATACACACACAAACTCCCTTAAAGTGATTTATGTACATCTATTATTTATTGTATTTATTCTTAGAGTGACTCAAAAGAAGATGGTACTACCAAGTTGTTTAGCTTGAAAGGGGAAGGTAAGAACCCATCCAATTATTTTTAACTCTAGAATTCTAGAAATCTGTGCTTTTAAACATCTGCCGAATCCTACCATACACAACTCACTAATACAAAGGTAGTAGGTGCTCAGACAAGATGTCCTTGTTAAAACAAATAAACATTCCAGGTAGGCCATTTATAAAATGACACACTACTTGAGACTGATTTTATTTTTTCACTGGCAATTATAAACAGTTTGGTTGAAAGTACTAGTCACAATGGTTAGCAATGGTTCACACTGCTGTTCTGCAGAGGTCACAGAAGCACAAGGAAACTGGAAAAAGGCAGGGAGAAACAGAAGGTAAAGAGTGAAGACAGCAGACTTGGAAGAGTCAAGAAGGGTAAAAGAAAATAGAAGTAGGGGCTGGGAAGGTGGCTCAGTGGTAGAGGGCTTGCCTTGCATGCCTGAGGCCCTGGGTTCAATTCCTCAGCACCACATAAGCAAAAACAAAAAAGCCGGAAGTGGCGCTGTGGCTCAAGTGGTAGAGTGCTAGCCTTGAGCTGAAGAGCTGAGGGACAGCACCCAGGCCCAGAATTCAGGCCCCACAACCAGACCCCCCCCAAAAAAAAGAAAGAAAGAAAGAAAAGAAAAGAAAATAGAAGTAGAGGTTAATACTCCACTGCTCCACAAATTCCACTTTTCCAGAAACAGAATGGGCTACTCGTGAACAAGCCCATTTTGGCTAGTTTTCCTTTGAAACCATAATCTGTTTTCAGGAAGTAGAACTATACTGACCCACCCTTCCAGAGCAGCTCTGAGAATCCAGCTACCAGTTTTCCTACTGCACTGTCAGGATGGCTAGTGAGCCATCTCTCTCTCCAACTAACTGGTGGAATCAGAAGATAACACACAGTGGTTTGTGGTAGCAAAGGAATCTTCCCTTTCTGTCCCCAGCAGAAATGCATATAAACCAAATGTGAATTTTACATTGTAACTTCTTCTGCCCAAGTTAACACATATGACAACTGCCAGCTACAAGCCTTCCGCAATCGATGGAACATATTACTTATTATACTGTAACTTTACTGTACCAGTGTAAGATGGATAGCCATGGTTATAAACAGTTGGTTTGCTCTTAGTCAACACACAGTGCTCAGACAGTGTTGGAGTCCTCCCAAGATTAACTAGCCTTCCTCTCTGACCAGCTGAAAATCCTCCACCCTAAATCTCACTGCAGAAGTGTGTGCCAGTAGCTCTGAGGAAGGGCAGAGATGGCAGGCTAAGGCTAAAGACATAAGGATATTGAGGGCCAAGGCAGCCTCCTTCAGTCTTCCTGTTATGGATGGAGAACAATAGGGAGAGCTACATTGTGCATTCTGTATTAAGCAAAAGCAGCAACAAAACCCTCAAAATAGTGTGAAAACCCTTCCATGTCACTATTAAGGATTGTGGGTGTTGCCTTTGATCTTTAATAGAATCAGTGAATCTTCAAGGCTTCCACCTAGTAAGAAATGAAGAAAACTACTGAATAGTATTCTCGTAAAGATTAAATGGAATGTTCTGTCTTTGTTGTCTCTCACTTTCTGTATCTATTTCTTTCTCAATAGCAAGGTGAACTTCAGGGTAACTAAATTTCTGATACTCACAGATGTTCTAATGCGTCCAGACCAGTGAAGGCTTTTTTAGTAATAGATCGAATCCGGTTTCCCTGGAGTATTCTGGGGAAAAAAGGATAAGGAAGAAAAATTACATTGGAACAGTGAATTTTGATGAGTTAGTTTAGAAGTAGAGCTCTAATTTCTCTTTAAATCATTGGTGAACAATTCTATTTTCTTCAATTAAACAATCTATCTTAAGTGTGTCCCTGTTATCTATATTTCACTAATGTGGCTCAATATGGTTTTCAAAGGATTCGCCAGAAAACCCAGCAAAAATAAGTATTCAAGAAGTTACTTTGATGGGCACTTTAACATATTCTCCTTCCAAGTCTTTTTAAAATATGAAGAAACTTTATTTCAAGGAAGAGATTACAGATAAAGCAAAGAATATTGAAAGTTTTCTCCTCTCCTCTTCCTTGGATATCTTCATTGTCAGCTTAAAACATAATCTTGTCACCTGCAAGACTCTTTTATGGCTAAACCTAAGATGCTTCGTCCTGTATTCTTGGAGTCTCCTATGGCATTATCAATGAATGCTGGGTCATTATCAATGGTCTGTAGATAATTTCTGGTGATTAAAGTTCAACCTGATGGCGGGGGAGGGGGGGGGGAGTCAAAGAGTTGAAGTTTGTATGGGCCCTCACTTTTGAATACAACTACCAAAGTCTAAACATTCAAAACTATTTAAAGTTCATATACTCAGGTACTAAAACAAGTGGGAAAAGAAGCTAATTACCATGCATACATCTTGTGACACCAGCACTCACTAGGAAGAGATGAGAAGGTATACAAACAGGATGCCACACCTACTCCTCATCTCTTACAGGTGGAGCCCCATTATGAGACAAATTATACTCACAGCTGTCTCAGTTTATCAAGCCCAGAGAAGGCGCCATTCATGTCTTCGATAGTCCATGAAATCTCATTGTTTTTCAGATCCCTAATAGAGACAAGCATTCTGATCAGAGAGAGTGTTCCAGAGACCTAAGGTCACCACCCAGGTGGCATAACATCTGTAACCAATTCCTCCTAATCCCTGCATCACCTCCACCCCCCTTTCCAAATAATGAACTTCATTTTCCAGGAGATTGCTCTTACTCTGTACTCTTCCCTCAATAACATTGTAAGGATTTGCTCCAAATCAAGACAGTTGACTCTCGGGCTCTGTGAGGTCCTCCTCGATCAAAATGACTAAATTCAGAAGGCTAGAACTTGTTTGGGAAGAAAAAAAATGCATCAAACTCGAAAGCCACGGTTCCAGCCACATAAGCAGGAGTCGCCAAGGCACACGGGCTGTCTTTCAATTCTGTTAACGCTTCCAACAGAAAACGGCACCAATTTCTGACAGGGCAAAAAAAATCAAAAGCCCATTGTGCAATGTTCAATTCACATTTGAGAGAGTTTTCAAAGGTCAATTAATTCAACTCTCTCGGTTTTTGTTTTGATTTGTTTTGTTTTTTCTCACTGGGCAGAGAACAGCTTGTGTATAGACCTCACACAATAAGCATACGTCTTCCCACACTGCTCTTTGTGTATCTTTTTGCTTGGAGTTATTTTTAATTTGTATTTTTTATAGAAGCATGAGTGGATTTAAAGTTATTTATCTCTTTAGAAGTTAGGAACGTCCCAGAAATCCTGAGAAGGGTAACTACAGTCACTCCACAATCTGATCACCAGCCTTTTTAATTCCCGTAAGAAACACATATGGATGAAATGGATCCATCTTAATCAAACTGTTCTGGGAAAGATTAAGACCCTCTTTTTGAGGCTATACACATTTCCTTAACAACAAAGGAAATCTGCTGGGAGAAAAGTGGGCACATTTAGGAACCAATTAGGTTCTGTGGATGGAGAGAAAAACGTGTAACTTACAAAGTCTTTAAACTGGAAAGCCCCCGGAAGGCACAATCAGCAATGTAGTTGACTTTGTTGTTCCCAATGGACAGGGTATTTAGTAAACTTAGACCAAGGAAGCTTGAATCATCTAACCTCGACAAGTGGTTGAAAGTTAGATCTCTGTAAAGGAAAAAAAAAAAAAAGATGTATGAAGAAAAAAAAAGCAGCTTTTATTTTTTTTCCATTCAATACAATGATCTATTTTTCTACAAGACAGGTAATAAATAAAACTGCAATAATCCTTATTTTTAAGTTCTGACTTAACAATAACTCAGGAAAACATTTCCTTTAATCTCAGTAATTTAAGAAAAAGGGAAGGACGAAGGGTAAGCAAAAACACTGTCATTATATTCAAGAACATTATATATAAAAATTGAACTATGTTAACTTGAGTATAGAAAGAGGAAAGGGGGAAAATGAGGGAGAATGACAGAAAGGGTGACACTGATCAAAACTCATTGTATTTGTAACCCAACTTATGGAATCATAACGTCTTTGTACAACTATGTAACATTAAAATAATAATGATGATAATGATGAGAAGAAGAATAATGAGAGCATGATTGCTTTTGACTCTGGGCCAGGGAAACAAAAGCAGCCAAGTTGGCTTCGATTTATCACAGCAGAAATGTGACAAGGTGGCATGTGGGGGGTGGGGAAATCCCAAAACCTGTCACCTTGGAAACATTGTTATGAAAATTTCACACATCAGTGGTAAGGAGCTCATGCTCTGCCATGATCCCTGTTCTCGAACCTGAGGAGAATGAAAAGTGACTCACAGCTCACTGAGTTTCTGGCAGAACTCCCAAGCATCAGGGCTGATCCTGTGAATGGCATTCTGACTCAGATGAAGTTCCTGCAGCATCAGTAAGCCATAAAGCCAGCCTTTGGTAATCTCGGTCAGGTTGTTATGGTCCAGCTGCCTGCATTCAGGGCAAGAATCAAAGGCAAGGAGCGAGTTCATTATCTGGTATTTTCAAAGGGCACAGATGACTGCCACCTAGCCCTTAGTCTATTGTTACTAGAGATTTAGCTTTCCAGTTCTGTTGGAGACATCAGCAAAAGGTACTATAAAGTCTTCCTCATAAATGGATATGCTCATAAATTCCAGATTATCTGAAGGAAAGCTGAAAAGCTGAATATTAAATTATAAATGAGACTGTTCATTATGAGATTTTTGACATGGTGTCTCTCACATAAGAGCTATTGAATGTTCACTGAGCTTTGAATGATCATACAGCCTAAAATAGGAACAGGGTGGCCACCACCCACCATCATTGCTTACTTACAAGATTTCCATGTTGCTCAGCCCCCAAAATGCACCATCCATAAGTCTCGTGACTCCATTTCTTTGCATTTTCAGAGACTTCAGAGCACCAAGACCTTGGAAGGTGAGGCCATCTATGTTTCTAATCTTGTTTCTGTTTAGTTCACTGTGTTGGAGATTACATTGGAACAGTTAATTTGTACAACAAATTCCGGAAATAGTAATAAAACCTATCACTGCTACAATATAGTTCATCCGAGTCAGTGTTAAAAGTTAACATAGAACATTTTAAATTTCACTAAGAAGAACATCTCTTGATTAGCAGAGAGTGGCTCTATGTCTGAAAGGCAGGGTGAATTTTTGGAATAATAAAAGGCTAACATAGTCAGGTGCTGGTAGCTGACACCTATAATTCTAGCTACTCAAAAGGCTGAGCTCTCAGGATTGTGATTTGTTTTCAATTAACCATACACATGCAAAAAAAGCCAAAGTGGAGCTGTGACTCAAATGGTAAAACACCAGCCTTGAACAAGAAAGCTTAGTTTAGTGACAGTGCCTAGCCCCAGTGCTAACACACACACAAAAAGATAAAGAATACTGATACTAGATGACACTTTAATTTCTAAACAGTAGTCCATTCAATACCATAGTACAAATTAATAGCAGCCTACAAATCAGTATTTGGTTTTAAATGACCCAAAATGAGGAAATTAGACATTACACTAATATGTAAGGTATATTCAAGAACAAAGCCATCAAAGGTATCTCTCACCTAGGTGGGTACAAAGCCTGTCACCATCTCCCCTGATTCTTTTCAGGTAGAATGCATTCTTGTAGGCAATAGTTCTCAACCTTGGCTGTACACGGTAACCACTCGGGAAGTTGTAAAAATTACTGAGGCCTGGATCTTACTCCCAGAGGTTTTAATATAATTGGTTTGGGGTGTGGCCTTGAAGCTGTGAGTTTTTTTCAATGCTCCCCAAGTCTCTATAATGTGCAATCAAGGTTGGAAGCCACTCTTGCAGGAACCTGCTCACAGATGGGTGTACCATTATTAACAAGACAGTTCTTTATAGCCACTTAGGCTATGGAAGCCTCCTGGAGTTGTGGGTATTATTGTCATAAACCATAGCTGCTGACAGCCCCCAGGATTTCTGCAGTGCCACAATGGTACCTTTGGAAGAGGGGCTTTCAATGATCATACGATTCACTCTTTTAGTAACAATCTAACGTGTCTTGTCAGCCAGTCGCTGGCATTAAGTGACAGTTGGATTTTTCCAACTCAGATCCTGTAACTCCTGCTCTCAAAGGCAAGGCTGTGGTCACAGGCTACTTCCTCTCTGTCACAGGTTAGGTTTTAGCAGAGATGGGACATGGTATCTAGGAAGCCACTCTGACTTACAGCTGCTGCAGTTGTGGCAGTTTAAACATCTTGGGTGGGATGGTTGACAGCCGGTTCCTATTCAACTTTAACACCAGGAGTGTGTTGGCCAAGTTGTCAAAATAACCAGGTTCCACAGACATGACTCGGTTGCTGTTGATATACCTGTGGAAAGTTTGAAGAGGAGCTGTCTTTCTGCTTTAAGAGACAAGCTAATGTGCATTCAATTTCTGCATTATCAAGATTCTTTGGAGAAGCTAATCATCCATGACCACCTTCAAATATTATTGTTTAGGTCCTGATGGGAAAGTTGTTAATTTTACACATATGGACTAGGAAGACAATCACTGTGCTTGCTACATCTGAAGGACACAAAAGTTTGTTGTGTAGAAGTGGAAGTGTGGCTCAAGTGGTAGCACACCAGCTTTGAGCAAATAGGCAAAGCAAAAACATAAGGCTCTGAGTTGAAGCCGCAGTACTGGTGTGCATGTGCACACTAACATGTGTGTATGTGTGTGTGTGTGGATAAATTTGTTGTGGATACATTTCCACTTTCTGTACTACTGTTAATTAACAAAAACCAGCAACAGTTTAATTTTTATTATATTTCTTCCAGTACTGGGGTTTGAACTTAGAGCCTTCCTTGTACTTGGTTACAAAGTATTCTACCACTGAAGACACAACCCCTGCCCTAACTTTCATTTTTACTTTGGGCAAAAAAAACCCTAATATTTTATAATCTAAAATGTAAGAACAAAATGAAGATTGTGGCTCTTCAGTCCCAGAGCAAATTTCAAATCAATGAGAAAGTTTCATTTTTGGTCCATCAACAATAACATGTTTAAAGTTTTCTTGTTTTCTTTTTTGTTAACATAATATTTTCATTACAGATGAAAATTTTGGCAAAGAAGTGTTCACTTACAGAAACTTGAGTTGCAGGGGTGGAAATGCACCTTTCAGCTCTGAAATATTATTGCTGCTCAGGTCCAAAGTTTCAAGGGACTGAAATAGTTTGAGACGTTCAGGAATTATCTCAGAAATCCTGTTGCCAGCCCTGGAATTAAGGAGACAGTCTAGATAATGACATTCATGATACCACAAATGGAAAAGGGGGGAAAAATCTTTTATTTCTAACTGGGTCTTTAGAATTATGGAACATTTGAGTGATTAAAACAGTACTTTTCTAAGTGAAACAGAAATATCATGGCCACTTCTGATGTATTCATTGGCTCCTAAGTCATGGTATTAGAATATATGAAAAGCAGTTCTACATGAAGTGGAGATAATCTTTAGCAATGACTGCTTGAATGCTAGGCACTTAAAGACTACTGCTTGATTTTTCTTTAGGCTACTTTTCTGAATAGTTGTTCTCATTTTACTAAATGGATAATGAAATGCCCAGCATCCAGTGGGCAAATCAGGAACTGATGAAATAATTTCTTGTTCCTTTCCCCTTGATTTCTAATCTTAAGTCTTCTATTGAAAAGTACCCACATCTTCAGTGTAAAAGATCTGGACATAGTCATCAAAATAGGGCTGAAATAGGTTCAAGAGATCTGTTCTTTTAACATGTTTCAATGCATTGCCAGAGGCTTCTGGAGCAGTAGAAATATCCCAGGGTTTGGGTGGATTATAAAGGTGTCACACTAAGAGCACATCAGTCTAATCCCTGGACACAGATTAGGGTATGTTTGACATTAGCAGTTATCAACAATAGACTACAGCCACTAGCCATGTGTACTTTTTAATTTAAATTATAGTAAATGTTATCTAGGCATTGTGCACACATCTGCAATCTCAGCATTTGAGAGGCAGAGGCAAGAGGATTTCAAGTTTACATCCAACCTGGATTATATGATGAAACCCAGTCTACATGATAGGCAGATGATGTATACCTAGGTAGGTAGCAAGGTAGATTTAGATTTTAGACTATCTGATAGATACATTAGAATTCAGTTCCTTAAGTTGCTCAGTTACAGTAGCAACATTTTAGGAGCTCAATTGCTACACGTACCCAGTAGATAGCACAGTACAGATTCCTATTGCTAATAGCCTTCAAATAGGGGAAAACGAGAATATTTTAAGAGAAAGATCATGTTAAATCTCTTTCGGGGAATGTGAGGTAGTGTGATCTGAACTCAAGACCTTGTACTTGCTAGGCAGGCACTCAATACTTGAGCCATGTCTCTATCGTTTCTTTGCATCCATTATTTTGGAAATAGGGTCTTGCTTTCTGTCCTGGACCTCGATCTTTCTGTTTTACACTTTTCACTGTAACTGAAATGATAGGTATCCACCATCACACAGAGTTCTTTATTAGTTGAGATGGTCACACAAACATTTTATCATTGGGTCTAGCCTGGAACTTTGATCCTCCCTATATCAGTCTCCTGAGTAGCTAGAATTAAAGGCATAAGCCAGTGAGCCTTGCTTCAAAGCAGTTAAAAGGATATCAACACAACAGCTCAAAGGAAAAATGTAGTATTCATTGACCATTGTGTTAGAAAACAGTAGTTAAACTGAGATATTAGCCATCTTAATTGTCATCTTCAATCTGATAGCCCAGTCGTCCAAACTTTGCTTTGCATCGAGTCAGCCATGGCCTCTGATTCTGGCCAGTGTCTCCATGTGGATTCCCCAATGTACTAACTCCTTGATCTAATTGTGAGGTATGGGGGGGGGGGATGATGTGAGAGGGATAATTAGTCAGTTTCTAGGTCTTGGAGATGGATTCAATCCATGTGGAAAGCCATGGGGCTTTAGAATCAGAGAAAAATAACCTGTTAAAGCAGAAAATCTGGGAAGATAATAGTCCTTTTATAAATCTTAGTGAGGTCTTCTCTTCACAAGAAGGAAGAATCTGCATATTCTAAGTGGAACTCTGTAACTTATACAAGTCACACACTGCTGTTTCTAGGTATGGTCTTTTACTTACCAAACAAGATTAGATATATTTCATGATTGTATTTCTCTTGGAAAATATCTCCTCTCTCTCCCCCTCTCCTTCCCTCCTTCCCCCCCTTTCTCCAAAAGCTAGCTAGATTTCTTTTAATTTTTTAATATATATTTTTATTGTAAAGATACTGCACAGAGGGGTTAGAGTTACATGAGTAAGGTAATGAGTACACTTCCTATTGAGCATTGTTACCCCCTCCTTTGTTATCCCCCTACCATCCCTTCCCGCCCACCTCCCAACTCCTCCCTCCCCCGCTCCCAAGTTGTAAAGTTCATTTTCAATATAGTGTCTTGTGCATCTCATTGTTACAATGGGTCAGCCTATATCCTTATTTCAGCATTTTGTGATTTCTATTCCCCTCCCCAATTAGGAAAACGTATATACAAGATGCAGGGCACCGGAATCAAATACAGTAAGAACAGGGGTTATACCATGGGGGAAGAACATACCAAAGAAACAGAAAAAAATCACATAGTACATTAAAAGAAACAGCGACAAAGATAAAACCTCTTGTGTCCCTTGTGGTTCATTTAGCTTAGCATCATCTTATATGGTCAAATGTACATAGCTTTTGACCTTTTCTACTTGTCTAGTAAGATTATCCTAGATATTTACTAATTATTGCAAAAATGGAAACCATGGGACCTATGTTTCTTTGGGCCTGGCTTAGCTCACTTAATATAATTTTTTTCCAAGTCTTTCCTTTCCTAACAAATGGGGCGGTGTCATTCTTTATGACGAGGCATAGAATTCCATGTGTATATATATATATATATATATATATATATATATATATATATACACACATATATATATACATCACATTGATATATAATCACATGTTTACTAAGTCCTTTTTTAAATATTTTATTTATTTATCATAAAGGTGATGTACAGAGAGATTACTGTTAGATAATTCAGGTAAAGAGTACATTTCTTTTTGGACAATGTCACCCTTTCCTCGCTCTCTCCCAGTTTTTTCCCTCCCATCCCCACCTACAAGTTGGTCGTATAGTTCATTGTCACACAGTGTGTAGTGAATACCACTGCTGCATTTGTTCGTCCTTTGTCCCTCCATTTCTGTGCCCCCTGCCCCTCCCAAAGATAGGTAAATGAACAAACAAGACTGAAAGAAAAGAAAACAAAACAAAAAAAATAAAACAAAGAAGAAACCTCTTGTTGCCATTTCCTGGAGTTCATTTCAATAAGTACTATTTTATATGATCAGATGCACATAGGCATCACACCTTAAGTGATCCTCTCCTTTTGGTCTCACTGGAAGTCACCCATCTCCCCCCAACTCAAAAGGTTCCTGAGTCAGGTGTTCCGGGGCTTTCTCACATAGCATGGGCACTGCCAGTCTTCTGGCACAATGCACACATCGTCAATGCAGGGGTAGAGTTTTATCTCTGTGTTGGAATGGGTATGTAATCTAATATTGAATATAAATTAGGTACCCCCCAGCCATGTGCTAAACACTTTTTATATATTATGCCAAAATAATTTCTCTAGATTAGGTGTGATTGATAAATTAAAAATCAGGCATCCAAAGTTTTTCATTTGCTTTTGCATCACCTCCCGGAGTAAGACCAGGTTGATTCCAAAATGCAATCCCTGAAGGTTTATGGCATATAAAATAAAAAATCAACAGTATTTTGGCAACTATGTTCTTAACAGATATGTACCTCCTGAAAAGTCTGCTACATCTCAGTCAAAAACAGACAAACAAAAAAAACTGAGCTTCTGGTTTCAGAAATGGGAATCCATCACGGCTCAGGAAACCACCATCATGCCAACATTTAAGGAAGAAAGCGGGGTTCCCTCCTACTTTGGGGGGTGAGGAGAAAGATGGGTCTTCAAGGATTTCTGGGTGTTCCTTACCCACCAGAGTTACAAAGCTGATTTCCTGAATACTAGCAAACATCTCGGTGCTGTTTTGTCCATGAGCAAGAAGAGTGGGGTAAGAATGAGGAAGTTCATTCTATATTTCGACAACACTTCTCTAGATTATTATTAAAAACCCACAGTGTATTACTTTTGAGGGATGTAGAGTGATTGTCTTTTGCTGATTTTTGAAATCCCAGTCTGAGTGTCTAACTCCCTTTCGAAAAGTAAGCCTACACAAGGTTGACAAACACAGACAATGTATATCTTAAGAGCCTGACTTTCATAATAATAGAGTTAGCAATGCAGTCTTGTGTATAAGTCCCAAGTTATCAGGGCCCTCGGATTCCATTAAAATTGTGCAGATTTTGTTTAGAGTCAAGTCAGCCATGACCTTTGATGCTGGCCATTGCCCACATATGGATTCGCCAGCGAACCAGCTCCTTGATCTAGCTGTGAGGTTTGCAGGATACAGGGAAGACAATTAGTCAATTTCTAAGTCCTGGAGATGACGAATTCAATCCAAGAGCAAAGCCACAAGGCCTTAGGGTCAGGGTTTTGTGGGTTCAGCAAAACCACGCTTGCAGGGGCAAAATTTTTCTTTTAAATACATAAGCCAATGTTTGCATTACCAGGATATCCTCCCACAAACAGTGGAGAAACCCACAAGTGTCCAAGTGCCTGCCTTCCCAGCCCCTGCCCTGTCCTACCACAGTGCCCTCCAAACTCTCCATCTGGCTTTGCCCCCTGCCCCCGCCTCCCAAGCTGTCTAAGGCAAGCCAGGATGGCTACCTTTATACCGTATTTAACAACAGAAAGAAAACACTCAAGTTATAAAATTATTTTAGTGATAATTGGAGCTAGTTATTTTCTTGGGGGGAGGGGAGGGGGCGGGGGAGAGGAGATGCACAGGTGTCTCCTATCCCTCCTATTGGGCTGCAAGGGACATACCTGACCATCTACTCTGGTTTATACATGCGTTTGTTTATAAGGTAATTATGAACAAGGTATTAAAACTGCCAATTACTCTGTGACGAATAAAATTTTCCTTGCAGTGAAAGTATGCTCCAGCCAAAACCCAGCAATTTCCTGAACTGCACACCTCCTAAATTGCTGTGTGAAAGCATTCACTTATACAGGAGGCACGCACAGTGCAGTCTTTGTCAGCTCTGCCTTCCAGCACAAAAAATCCCTTACACCTATCAGAATAATAGCTCCTGTATCGCAATAAATAAATAAATAAATAAATAAATAAATAAATAAATGTAAATCCGTCCTAATGGAACTGAATTAAACCCAAATGCCATTCTTCAGGAGCTCTTAGACCAACTGGTAAATAACCACCTGATAGGTACCAGTTTAAAATTAAAATAATAATAATAACGAATCTGCTATATGTCAAAAAAGACGGGCCAAAAAATGGGGATAATTACAGAAAAAGTAGACTTAAAAAGCTCTGCCATCGGGATGAACTCTCAGAATAAATGTATTTTGTCCAGTGTGTCACAATCAGTAAGTTCTAGAAGACAGAGACCTGATTCTGTGGCAGCTTTCCTTTTCTTCCAAAAATGGATAAATGCCAAAATTGATTGACACATTAAAAAGCACTGCAGCTGATTAATTGTTTGGGGGCAGAAAGGTGCAACAACTTGAACCACAACAACTAGACCGTCGAAATCTGTGTGGATACTTTTTTCTGTAACTTCAGTTATACAGAAATGCCATTTTTCCATTGTGGAGAAATCATAACACTCAGCAAGCATTAGGAGGTGTCTAGCCCTCATGCAAATCCAGTTTAAGCGACAAGGAATATTTTGGTCTTCTCTGTTTGTTGATAGTACAGGGAGTTCCATGGTCAAATCACTGCTGAGGTGAAATATAATTAGTCTCTTGCGGACAAACAGACCTGGGGGCTTGGTTGGTGGGGAATGTGGACGGTTGGTTCCTTCAGGCTTCTAAGAGGCCACAGAGAAAACCAGAGCCCTAGGTATTTTAGCCTTAGCTCTGTAAGTCCAACCACAATAGCTTCACTTTGTTGTCACCTTGGCCAGCCAGCCAATTTTGCCAAATATCTTTTCAATGTTAGAGGCAAGCATGGATTCGCATCTTTTAGTCTAAGGATGCTTACTTGGAGGGTGTTGGAGGGAAATCTAGTCACGAAGAAGACAGACATATCTTTGACCTTATCTGCAGTCAGAGAGAAGAGCAGGCAAATGAATGGGAGAGGCCAAAAGGGTGGCAAATTCCCTTAGTAGCAGGGAAGAGAGAGCAAAGGCTGAAGAAAGGAGAGGCACATGGAGGAGAATGGGAAGAATAAGGAAGTCATTGAACCCTTCCACAGGAATGAGAGGCAATAGGAAGATCCAAGGACTCTGCTTGCAAGGGAGTACACTTGCCGTGTACTAAGCAGAAGCAAACGCATGGTCAGGATTCAGGTAAGTGAGTTAAAGCCAGGCTTCTTCCCTTCCAGGAAATGAAGTAATGCCTTCATAGCTGGAGTATATCTACATTACACATTGGTAGAGATAGGCAAAGCACGAAGCTTGGGAGTAAGGGAGAAGTCACATGGGGTCGGGGAAACCATGCTAGGCCCTGGCTTTCATTTGGGGTTAACTGTAGAGAGGGATCTGAGGTTTTTTAATGTGGTGGAATGATACTTCTCATGTGTACAATCAAATAACCTGCTCTAGGAACAGTGGCTAAGAAGTGGGTGGAGGGCACATGGATGTACCAGGTGGGAAGCTACTGATTTGACGCCAAAGACAAGATGGGACAATGGTACCAGGGCATCACCCTACCCGTGGCCTCCTGATGGCACCCTGAGCTTTTCCTCTCCTACATACAGGCCAGGTTTCTCAAGTGCTGGTCTCATGGACAAGTTCGGCTTGCCAAGGAGTTACTTCCTTGTGTTCTGTCCCTTTCTTTGTGATTTGTGTTTCAAGTAGGAGACCCCTCCTGAAGCCTGGCATGCACACTAAGAATTCCCTCTGGCTCAGAGCAGTTCAACACAAGCATTTTCCAGTGTCTGTAATCGCTAGGAAAATGGGTAAAGGTGTCCTTGTCATGGATCAGACGTGCTCACTTGCTCTGATATTCTGAACATCTGTTCTGCATGTAGACACTACCTTCATGAGAGTCAAATGTGATGAATAGGGGTTAGTGCTAGGACCGCTCGATAAAAAGAGGATTGGTCCTGCTGTTGACTCACTGTGACCTCCAGAAATCCCAAGTAGTTCAAAAACCCTCACACACTCTGAAACAGTGCGCGTTTATGTCCAGAAGTGGAAAGGAGAACCAGATTGGAATATTCTTTGCTTACTAGTAAGGGATCCAGAATATCCGGGGGGAGGGGGGGAGGGGATTGCTTTTATTTATTTATTTTTAATCACAATGAAATTGAAATTCCTGAGCCAATCAGGCCTTTGGTTGTTTTTTTTTTTTTTTTTTCTGGTCATAGGGCTTGAACTCAGAGCCTGGATGCTGTCCCTGAGCTTTTTTTGCTCAAGGTGTGCTCTACCACTTTGAGCCACAGTGCCACTTTCAGTTTTCTGGTGGTTCATTGGAGAAGAGTCTCTTGGACTTTCCTGCCCAGGCTGGCTTTGAACCACGATCCTCAGATCTCAGCGTCCGGAGTACCTAGGATTACAGGCATGAGCCACTGGCACCCAGCAGGCTGTTGGCTCTTGATGAACAAGATACATCCATCAATAGTCTTAAGTATCTCCTATCTATTGCATATAACAGGCAGCTCAAAGTCTGGCTTGGTGATATGAAAAGATGTGCAGATTTGGCCATTCACGGAAACTATGTGCATGATGCATTTTTCCTTTTTGAGAGGTTACATGCATTGAAATTTAATTTAAAAAATTTTTAATTTAATTTTTTTTGGGGGAAAGGGGCTTGAACTCAGGGCCAGGTACTGTCCCTTCGCTCTATCGCTTAATATTAGTGCTCTACAATTTGAGCTATGGCTCCACTTCTGGCTTTTTGGTGGCTAATTAGAGATAAGAGTTTCACTGACTTTCCTTCCCAGGCTGGCTTTGAACTGCAATCCTCAAATTCCAGCCTCCTGACTATCTAGGATTACTATGCTTTATATGTTTGTAGTGCTCTATCTTTTTATGATCATTCTGATCATATCCCTTCAGTCCAACTCAACTACTTCAACCAACAATTGCTGAATCTGTGGTTGCTCCACACAGCCATCATGCAAACATACTAAATATATTTATAACCCCTGCCACACACAAATATCTTGCAAGTGGCTAGCTGAGCACCACTGATAACGACATCGCAAGTTATTAACAAAAACATTACACCTGGGCAGCAGTGACTCATACCTATAATCCTAGCTACTCAACAGGCTGAGAGCTGAGGATCCTAGTGTGAAGCCAGCCTGGACAAGAAAGTTCAATGAACCACCAAAAAGGCAGAAGTGGAGGTGTGGCTTAAATGGCAGCATGCCAGAAATAGCAAAAAAGATGAAAGGACAGCACCTAGACCACAAGTTCAAACCCTAGTAGCAGTGCGTGCGTGCATGCGCACGCATACAGACACACCACACACACAAAAGGAAAGAAGGGAAGAATGGATTAAAGAAAATATTACAGGGGCTGGGAAGGTGGCTCAGTGGTAGAGCGCTTGCCTCACATGCATGAGGCCCTGGGTTTGATTCCTCAGCACTACAGAAGCAGAAAAAGCTGGAAATGGCACTGTGGCTCAAGTGGTAGAGCGCTAACCTTGAGCTGAAGAGCTGAGGGACAGTGCCCAGGCCCAGAGTTCAGGCCCCACGACCGGAACCCCCCCCAAAAAAAAGAAAAAGAAAGAAAGAGAAAAAAAGAGAAAATATAACATTGTACAAACATACTACCATGCCCACCCCCCCCCAAAAAAATAAAACAATGTTTCCTGAGCTTCCTTTCCAAATGACTGGCTGGAATACCTAATACCCCATAATATCAGGCTTTTTAAAACAGAGCAAATGAAGAACTTCTCACAAACAGATAAAAATAAACTGTCTCTGCTCATCTCTTTGCTAAAAAGATAATTAGGAAGTTTCATTAAAAGAACACACATGTTACACATGTTTAGACTCGTCCACTAGGACTGGGGCATCAAAGACTAAAGCCAACTGTGGAAATTCCTAGAGGAGACAGAATCTTGATGAACAACTAATGATACTAAGGATCAAATGAGCCAAGGTGTTAGGAGCAAAGAGCCTTAGTTCCTTCTACCTGAAAGTCAGGTAAATATGAAATATAATTATCTTCTGGATCACAAACAGGATAGAGATGGCTACCACACAGTATTTTAATCCACAAGTCCTGGAATAATCAAGGCCCTATTCAAGTGCCAGTTTTAACACATGCTAAAAATGAAAAAGAAAAAAGAAATGTAGGTCAAAAGCCCATTCATACCACATACAAAACAACCTTTCTTTGATCCCCAAGTCAAAATTCAATTTAGTCCTCTACATAAACAATTTAAAAGCAAACACTGGAAGACAACATAGGGTAAAGATGCCGAGAAGAGAGCTTAAACTGAAATAACTTAGCTTCTGTACAATAAGAAGCAACTCTTCTTGTATGTGACAAATTTAACATTTCTTTATTTTTCTCCTCCTTGTGAGGCAGAAGCCTTCCAGAGACATTTGTCCAGGTGAGACCACACTCATGAGAATCTCCACTCACCTGTGATTCCCTTGTGAAACCACTGAGATAACCACTAATTAACTCATCTTTGCTTTCCCAGAACTCAGCATTGAATGAATGAGTTTAATACAATTGGACAATCTCGACTAGCTCTGAAACTCACAAACAGCTTGAGACGGCCCTAGAAAGATGTACTGGAACCTGGACTATGTTGTCTGTACATCAGAAAACAGCGTACCCCATACAGCTGTCAGGAAGAGAAGTAAACTATAAACTGGGGTTCCTTCACATGAAGCAACTTGCTAAAGGGAAGATCTCACTGATAAAATAATTCCAACTGTAGTTGCTCAGAGAGGATGTTATCCTATTCCTGGCCCTAGGTCATTTACTACATTTCTCAGATCTATTACACTTTCTCACCTGTAGATGGAGGGAGATAGAACCGGAAGATGGAGAGAAATGAAATGGAATGATTCTTCCCACCTCCAATGCTTTGGGATCCTAGATCTGAATAACAAACCCCATATATGGCACTATTTGCTATGGAGCTTCACATAACTGAATCACATATGAAAACTGCAGCTTCTCCCAGAGCTTGGCCTGCCTTTCTTTTTTGAGGGGGAAGGGGTGGGGAGGTCTTTCATCTCTCCCCTGTTTTGGTGTCCCTGCACCCAGTCCTTGTCTCTCTGGGTCAACTCTCTCCTTCCCCGCTGTCTCTGGGTGTCTTTTCCTATGTTTTACATGGTGACTTGATTGTTAGAAGCCTCATCAGAATTCTGTTGACTGATGGATATGTAGAATATAGTCACAAATTTTTTTTCTAAATGATTTTTTTTTTGGTCAGTCATGGGGCTTGAACTCAGGGCCTGGGTGCTGTCCCTGAGCTCTTCAGCTCAAGGCTAGCACTCTACCACTTGAGCCACAGTACCACTTGTGGTTTTTTGGTGGTTATTTGGAGATAAGAGGCTCATGGACCTTCCTGCCTGGGCTGACTTTGAACCATGATCCTCAGATCTCAGCCTCCTCAGTAGCTAGGATTACAGGCATGAGCCACTGGCTCTCAGCTGACTTTTTTTTAATTGTTCTACATTTTTTTATTGTGATTGTAAAGTTGATATACAGAAGAGTAACAGTTACATGATTCAGGTAATGAGTACAATTCTTTTTGAACCATGCCTCCTCTTCCCTCACTCTCTCCCAGTTTTTCCCTCCCATCCCTACCCACAAGATGTACAGTTCATTTTCTATGTAGTATCTAGTGAGTATCACTGTTGTATTTGTTCACCCTTTGTTCCACCTTTTCTGTGCCCCCTCTTACCCTCCCAAGTACAAACAAACTAATAAGACAATAAGAAAACAAAAACAGCAACAACAGCAGCCAAAAATATTTCTTTTTTTTTTTTTTTGGTCAGTTGTGGGACATGAACTCTGGGCCTGGCACTATCCCTCAGCTCTTCAGCTCAAGGCGAGCGCTCTACCACTTGAGCCACAGTGCCAATTCTGGCTTTTTCTACTTATGTGGTGCTAAGGAATTGAACCCAGGGCCTCATGCATACAAGGCAAGCGGTCTACCACTGAGCCACCTTCCCAGCTCCCCCTCCAAAAAAATATTTCTAGAAAGTATTTTTAAATAACACACTAAAGGCAGTTCACTGGTAAGCCGGGCAGGGTTATGCATACTTATAATTACAGCCCTTGCAAGGCTGAAACGGGAAGATCAAAAGTTCCAGGTCAGCCCAGGCTAAGAGTGATAACCTTTTTCCAACATCTAAACAAACAGAACACCTCACTGAGGACCACGCATGCCGTGGACTTGGCTGGGGGTGAGGCTAGGAAAGGACTTGCTTTATGATGGAATGTCAGTTTCCCGGGGTCCTCAACGTGTCCCTAGTCAGGGGGATGTAAGAATGGCAGTTCTCTGAGAAGTCTAACAGGGAGTAAGTCAGAGGGTAGATATCGTCTCTAAGATCTGGATTTCATTTCCTCTAAAATGTCCTCAATCCCACCAATTCCAGAGACTTTTTGGTTCTCATGCTTCTGGAAGTACATGCACAGACCTCGTCTTAGGAGAAGGATGGTCGGTCATGAGGTTTCAAGTTTGAGAGGAGGAATGTGGAGGTCAGGTTTCTTCTTTTGAAAGAATTTGAACTAATCCCCTGTTTTCAGTCCAGCTCTGTACTCCTGCTGTTAGAGGTTTTGAATTCCTGAGACACTCTGATGGTTTGTACACACACACACACACACACACACACACAAGGGCATGTACACAATCACATGGTTGGATTTTTTTTCCAGTCAACTCCATTTCTGCTCTTTGTCTGACTCTCTCTGTGTCTTTCTTTTGCTCTGGTTCTTAGGCTTCTACTCAAGGCCTGGGCACTTGGCTTTTTCTGCTCAATGCCAGTACTCTACCACTCAAGCCACAGCTCTATTTCCAACTTTTGGTAAGTTAATTGGAGATAAGAGTCTCACAAGGAGCTAGGAATATGGCTTAGTGTTAGAGTGCTTGCATAGCATGCATGAAGCCCTGGGTTCGACTCCTCAATACCACATAAGCAGAAAAGTGACGCTGTGGCTCAAAAGAAGCTCAGGAATAGTGCCTACGCCCTGAGTTCAAACCCCAGGATTGGCAACAACAACAACAAAAAAGTCTCACAAACTTTCCTGCCCAGGCTGGCTTTGAACCATGATCCTTAGATCTCAGGCTCCCAAGAAGCTAGGATTACAGGTGTGAGCCACCAGAGCTGGCCCACCTTCTCTCTTTCAAGTCAGCTACTACTTATTCCATTACTTGCAAAATTTTTACAGCATCTTTCATTTGGGCTCTATCCTATCTCTGTTCTTTATTTTCCCTTTGTTCCTGATTACTATACTTTAAAAAATTATTTACTTTCTTTTTAAGGGTGTTTAGAAGGAACAGAATGAAATGAATGTACTCAGTCCATAGTAGGAGGTCTTCAGTAGCAATTCAACCAAACACTAGTTTTTCTTTAAAAATCCAAATAAAGAAACCTTCCTTTAAAAAAATCTACCCTTACTTGTTTCTTACTGAAAAAAAAATCACTCCACTCAGATTCGTATGTATGGGATTTTATTACCCCATCAGAAGCATTTTCACTTATAATGATAATATAAACCAGAAAACATTGCTATGAACGCAGTAAGCTAAAACGACTTGATTTCATTATCTCAGGTGGTTTTATGAACCATGGGAACAGCACAGTCACTACATTTCTTGATTTCATCTTTATGAACAAGACACAGAAAAGGTGGTGATGATGGTCACATATGCAGGTGTGCTCACACCTTTGACCCGACTCAAAGGTTGACACTGAATTCTACAGAGTTCTATATCACCACAGAAAGTACTGTTGGATAGGACAGGTCAAAACCCCCAGGCCATGCAGGAAATAAGCAAGACGGACAAGAGGACAGAAGGCTGTCAGCAAACCGGACTGATTATCTATCTATCTATCTATCTATCTATCTATCTATCTATCTATCTATCTATCTATCTATCTAATATTTGTGCTGGTCCTGGGGCTTGAACTCAGGGCCTGCGTACTGTCCCAGAGCTTCTTTTGTTCAAGGCTAGTGCTCTACCACTTTGAGCCAGAGCACCACTTCTGGATTTTTTTTCCCTTTTTTTAGGGGGTAGTTTATTGAAGGTAAGTCTCATGGACTTTCCTGCCTGGGCTGGCTTGGAACCGTGATCCTCAGATCTCAGCCTCCTGAATAGCTAAGATTACAGGTGCAAGCCACTGGCACCTGGCTAAACCTGACATTTTAATACCTATAAGTAGTATGATGCCTGAATGGGAAGGGAGTTGTCCTCCTCCCCCCTCAGAATGATGGGACACCAGAGAGAGGCTGTGGGAAGGCAGCGCTCAGCTTAACATACAAGCACACTAGAAGTTATGGCAATTAGAACTCTGGAGAGTCCTATTTCCCCAAAAGGAGCATTTCGTCCCTGGAAGTGATAAAGAAGAGAATGGTCAGATACATCTCTTCCAATTTCAGGCTATTAGGATTGAACAAAGACACACGAAACTAGTAACCAAAAATGGCTTACATAACATAGCAAACCATTTCTACTTCCTTCCACATTTTCTTTGATACTTAATGGACACTGTAAGACCAACAGATGTATACAATGAAGAGAATGCTTCCAAGTCTGTAAACACACTTTTGCCACTGCAGAATACTTTCTTCTGTCTTAAGCTAACCCCTACATGATATCACACCCACAATCAATTATAAAAGCCATCTTATTTTTCCCACATATATGCTCACTTTGACTCTATTCTATAATGTATTTGTCTCATTGCAAAAAAAAAACCCAAAACTAAAGTTGTTCATACCCAGTAAAAGTGACAGATCACAAGTGTTTATCACGTTTATATAACAGATCACAAATATTTTTTCCAATCACGTGTTTATCCTCTGCCATATTTTAACATACAACATGAACATCACCTAACCCACTCATCTTGCCTTCGATCTTGACTTCTCTATCTGGTAGCTACAGATATACAAAGAGAGAGAGAGAGACAGCCAAGAAGGTGATGTTTAGTGCTCCAAAGGAGGTGCTTATTTTTATAATTGCCTTTCCTTTCATGTTTTGAATTTAGCACACCAATAACTTTCAGGCAAAGAATGAAAGCATGCTATTGGTTAGAACTGTGTTTCATTGTTTTGGTGTCTCCCAAACTAGAGGTCTCAACCTCATGCCCTGTGGCAGCCAGTGAAGACACTAAAATAAGGAGGAGAAGGAAAAGTAACTAGACTGGAATAGAGAGGCACGTTGGATCTTGCTGCCCCAATTATGAAAAGCTACTGACTGTAACTTTGTTTTGTCTGTCTTGGCAGAACAAACCTTACTTAGTATTCTGGTAGGAGTTGTACCTGATACTTCAAAGTACTTCAAAATGGTTATTACTAAGCCGAAGAAGAGTTATGTACAAACGCTGATAATGCAGGCATTCCCGTGACAAGCTGTTATTGAAGGTCAAGTTCAAGGGACTGGAGGAAGAGGTCACTTTTATGGGCTGTCAGAAATACCAATGGAAGAAGTTACCCTGTGGGTCTCTCTGTTAAAATTACTGTTACTTTGGAAAAATCCAAGTTTTATGAATTAAGTGGAAATGTTTTGCATGTGAAGAGGCAGCAATAGACCAGGTAACTTGTTATATTAACTTATCCATCCATCTATTCACTCACTTCTTTCTCCATCTAGCAAGCGTAATACAATGTGTTGAACAGTGTGCTACATATTAGGACTCCAGCAGGCACAAAATCAGACATGATCTCAGCTTTTCTGAAGTTTCTTTATGGTAGGGGAAATAGACATCGAATAATCACAAATATATAATTAAGCTGTGATTGTTTATATGATGATAATGATCATTATAATAAACGAGATTAAGAATGTGAAAGCAAAACCTAAGTCTGATTTGGGGGTAGAATCAATTCTATCGATCAGGGAAAAACATATGCAAGGATTTCTGGGACCAGGCCCATCTCTAGACCTAAGGAATGCTTCCAGAGAAAGTTCAATGAGAAGAGATGCTCACTATTGAGTCATTAAAAGGATTTTGCTCCTGATCTAAGAGCCTCAGGGAAAACACTGAGGACTCTTAAAGAGCCATGGGAATGATGGCAAATTGCTGTTTCCAATTCAATTATTCTAAATTGAGAATTCAAAACCTTAGTTAGGTTTACATTCTGGAGATGGGCTGGTTTTATGATCAAATGTAAATTTAACAGTGTCACAAATACAGCTCTGTGTATAGTAAATTCTTGTGTGAAAGTCATATACAAGCATTTAAAAATCCAATAAACCTATTATTAAGATTTAAAAAAAATTGTTGTTGGTTGTGGGGCTTGAACTCAGGACTGGGGCACCGTCCCTGAGCCTCTCTGCGCTCATTCTACCACTTGAGCCCCAGTGCCACTTTTGGTTTTTGAGTGGTTAATTGGAGATAAGAATTTCATGGGGACTTTTCTTCCTGGGCTGGCTTTGAACCATACTCCTTTGATCTCAGCCTCTTAGTAGCTAGAACTACAGATGTGAGCCACCAGAGCCTGGCTACTAAGATGATTTATGTGTTGAGATGTTTTATTTTGTTGAGACTTGCAGTTCATAAGCTTACTTCTCTCACATACAACAGTGTGTGGCTGACATGTAGTGGCCAAGGCTACATGATTCACCTGTACCAGGATGAGTTTTTCAGTGAAAGCAATCCAACCCTACCAGCTCCGCTACATCCAGATGTGGACATGGTTTATGTTCTTTCTCTTTAGAAAACTAAGTTATAATTTTTTTTGCTAAAGCTGATTCCCAACTTTCTCACTTCATATGATAAACTCATGACTTCAATATTGACTTGCAAAGGTTTTCTATTAAAGTAAGTCTTTGGGCTCCACCCACCAGTGACAAAGTTACTCAGGTATGTATCATGACTCGAAGATGTTATAATGTTTGCCTTCCCCACAACGTTACCTCTGAACTACAAAGATATTAAAATAATCAGTATTGTTTCTAAAGTTATAAATTGAGTTTGGGGAATGATTAAAATAACTGTGGGCCTTACAACCAAGCAGCAGTTTCTTAAACCATCATCTCCCAAACTGACTTCCTAAGTCTAATTTTTGGAACATAATGGGAAATGGATAAAACTTATGAATGAAATGCTCACTTTGCCTGGTTTTGGAGATTCTCTTTGACTTAAGATGGGATTACACCTCAGCAAACACATCGTAAATTGAAAATATTATAAAGTAAAAATGCTTTTACTAATATACCTAGCCTGCCAAACACCATAGATTAGCCTAGCTTACCTTAAACGTGCTCAGAACACTTACATCAGCTTATAGATGGGGAAAATCACCTAACACAAAGCCTATTTCATAATAAAGTGCTGAATGCCTGGTGTAATGTGTTATACCACACTGGAAATGGAAAACAGAATCATAAGGGGAGTATGCCATCATAAAGGGGAAATATTAAAGAATCGTAAGCCAAGATTTCATAAGCTGAGGATAAGTGGACTGTAGAGAAATCTAATTTTTCATTACCCATTCAACCCCACCGCACCCAGAAGGCAATGCTTGTATGACTTCCATCCCATGGCAGATTTCCTTCCCCCTTTTGGGAAAAGCCCTACCACACCACAGGGCTCAAGAGTACAGAACAACTAACTCTGGGAATCTTGAGAAGACAAATGCTTGGCGAGTCATTAATTAGTAATCCTCTAAAGCCACATTGTACCACTTGATTTTGAAAGTGAAAAAGTTTATGACTAAAAAAAACCCAAAAAGTAGATTCTGTGCTGTGTTACTTCATTCTCTTGCTTAAAACAAGGACAACAGACTTCAATGACTCCTCTAAAACTACAAACCACCTAAGTATGTCAGTTACTTCAAGATAAGATAAATCTACCCAAGTATGCCAGGCTCTGGTAGCTGACATCCGTAATCCTAGTTATTCAGAAGACTGAGATCTGAGGATCGTGATTTAACGTGTGTCCAGTAGGAAAGTCTGTGAAATTCTTATCTCCAACTAACCACCAGACAGTGGAAGTGGTGCTGTGGCTCAACCCTTACGCTCAAGAATCTATTTCAGCCCACTGTCTGCAGTTTTTAGCTGCTTGCTAAGCCCACCTCACTACAACTCCAGCAGCTGTGGCTACTCCCACTCTACCCCGTCCTTTCACGTTTAGAATGACATGTCATCCTCTGCCGGAAGCATGGGAGAAAGATGGGCAGACATCACAGACGGTTTATACAGATAAACAGAGAAGAGTTCATTAAGACTGCCTGAGGTCAGACTGGCTATTAATGGGACAAAAGCCTGATGCTCTTCCTAGCTCAGGGCTCTCTCCCCTACTGCACAAGGGCCCCCAATTCTTCTTCCTCTCTTAGATTCTTCATAAATGCCTACTATGTGCTTGGGTGTGTACTGGGCTGCTGAAGGGAGTGTTGACAGCTCAGGAAGAAAAGAGTCCTCTGCTGGAATGTCACAAGTGTCATTAGAGACCACATATCCTGCACCTGTGAGAATTTTAAAACCAAAAAAAAATTAAAATTAAAACTGATGATCAGTCTCAGTTATCAATCTGATTGGGTTGAGAAGCACCTAGGAGATTAGTAAAATACACCTCTGAGTGAGTCTGTAGGGATGTTTCCAGAAAGGCCTAATTAAAGGGAGAAGACCTTGTACCATCCCATATGGTGGATGGGCCAGATCTCTCAACCTCTCTTTGTCTGTTTCCCTCACTTCTTCTTTCTCTCCTTTATTCCATCCCTTCCTTCCCACCCCCATTCCCTGTATCTGTCTCTTTGTCTTCCTCTCTCTCCCTCTCTCTCTGCTTCTGTTTCCTGGCTACCATGATAGGAGCTGGTCCCATCACACCCTCCCCTCCAGGAAAGACTGAATCTCTGAAACAATCAGCCAAAATCCTTCCTCCCTTAACAACTTTTTCTCAGGTATCTTGCCAAAGCAACAAGAAAGGCTTGCTTACCACAATCACCACCCTTCTAAGAATTCTACAAAAACAATAGTTCCTGCCACACACTGCCAGTACTACTGGCTCCCTAGTAGTCTCTGCAGTGCATGTGATGACTTGGGAACCCCTGAGAGAAGGGCGTGGTCCCTCCATCGTGTCAGAGAAAAGGACATATGGTGTGATTTGAAGTGATAGGACCAGCTTTCATCTGAGTTAGGCTCCAACTGTCTAAGAGAGCCATCCATCATCACCACTACCCTTGCAAGTCCTTACAATACTTCAAGGACCCTGTGAGGAAATTCTTCCTCTTTGGCTCCATGAATCCAACAGGGCCAGTTTCTTTCAGAGAGCTGGCAGTTTGATTGTGTGGGGAAGGTGTCAATGCTTTACTTTTGTGTTGCTTTGCAATCTGAATGTTGAGTTCTGAACCTGATGCAGTAGTTTACAAGTGTGAGAGGGCACCAGGGCTGTGAAAATAAATCTCTATTTCTGAACGGCAAATCACCTGTGGGGATCTGGGACAAACTTAACAAAGGTGGCTAGAGCAGTATGCTGAATCCCCGAGCTACTTAAATTACTTCTCTTGCTCTTTTCCCTATTCTTTGAATTAGTGTTATTGCTGTTGATATGATTCATTATTATTTTACCAACTATACATACCTGTACACTGTCTCTACTGTAAACAAACAGTATAAATACTTATTCACAAGTCGAGACTAAGTACATGAGGAGATCTATCTGAATTATGCTATGTGCATATGTTTATCTATAAATATTCCTTAAATCATACATTAATGAAGCACTAACTAGACATTATGTACCTCATGATGAGCTGGAGGAATGAAGAGTCAGCCACAAAGGCTTCAAACTTAGGAGAGCAGGAAAGTACAAACTAGAATATTTCCTAAGCGTCTGACTGTTGAATATACAAGGCAAGGTGGGCCTAGACAGGGTAAGGTGGGTATAGAGATGACCTCTTCGACCCAGACACACATCACAGCCCTGACCAATGTTATCACCCCAGTTACCCTTCCCTGCTCCCCTTTATAACATCAACATCCCTCATACACATGCATTCTGCATTATGTCCCACCCTGACTAGCCCTCACCCTCTGCTGAAGACATTTCTTATTCACTTCTGATTCCTTCCTTCCATGAGAAGGTCAGCTCCACGAGGGCAGAGATTTCTATTCAATGACCTATCTTTCCCCCTACTCCCTCCCCATCCCCCCCCCATTACAATAAGAGAGAGTTTGCTGCCTTTCTCCACTATACCACTATTTATCACTTAAAACAGAGCCTGGCACATAACAGATATTTAATAAATTTTAGTTGAACAAACTACTACCACCATCATCACCACCATCATCAAATTACTCACATTCACTCAGTGATTCCCATGTGTGGTGCTTGGTAGCTTTACTTGGGATGGCTCACAAGGACTCTGAGAGATAATGACCTCTGATCTCACTTTACAGTTGAAGAAACAGCCAGGCACTGGTGGTTTGTGCTGTAATCCTAGCTACTGAAAAGGCTGAGATCTGAGAATCATGATTAGAACCCAGCCTGGGCAGGAAAAATCTGAGGTTCTTATCTCAAATTAACTAGCAAAAAGCCAGAAGCAGAGCTGTGATTTGAGTCGTAGAGTAACAGCCTTGAGCAAAAAAAAAACTCTAAAAGAGAGTGTCCAGACCCTGAGTTCAAAATTACTAAAATAAATAAATAAATAAAGCTGAGGAAAATAGACAAAAAGATAATTATAGACCCAGTAACTCAATCCTGGTCACAATCTCAGCAAAGGGTGAAGACTGTAATTAATCCTGGGGCCATTTAACTTAATTCTTGCTTTATTTCTTTTTCTTTTGGTGCTGGAAGCCAGGACTTCATGCATGCTAGGCACATGCTCTACCACCAAGCTCCACCCCAGCCTTATGTTCTACTTGATCCCTGTAGAACTACAGACAGTCTATACAAAGGAGCTGCTGCCACCACTACTGAACCCCTGAAGTACCTGCCCCTCTCTGGCCACCCTCTGGACACCTCCAGGCCATTCTAAAGCCACAGAGACACTTTTAAATACCAAATATGATCATCTCGCTCTATGCTACACCTCCACAATGACTTTCTACATAATCATTAGTTGTAACAATCTATCTAAACAATGTTAAATGTGTTAAAATCGATACTTCCAAGCCCTACCTAATGCATTCATTGTGAGTCTCTTGGGATGAGGTCATAAAATCCCCATCTTTAAGAAGAATTTCCAGGTACAGCCAGACATGATAGCTCACATATGTCATCTCAGTTATGTAAGAAATATGAATAGGAGGATCGTGGCCCAATTGAGCCTGGGCATAAATCCAAAGCCTTAATTGAAAAATAAAGAGAAAGAAAGAGAGAAAGAAAAAAAGAAAGCAAGAAAGAGGAAGGAAGGGAGGGAGGGAGGGAAGAAGGGAGGGAAGAAAGCAGGGAGGGAGGGAGGGAAGAGGGGAGGAAGGGAGAGAGGAAGGAGACTAGGAGTGTGGCTCATGCTATGGAGCACCTGCCTAGTAAGTATAAGGTCCTGAATTCTAACTTCAATACTGTCAATAAAAGCAAAAGGCAGCCGGGCGCCAGTGGCTCACGCCTGTAATCCTAGCTACTCAGGAGGCTGAGATCTAAGGATCGAGGTTCAAAGCCAGCCTGGGCAGGAAAGTCTGTGAGACTCTTATCTCCAATAAACCACTAGAAAACCGGAAATGACGTTATGGCTTAAGCAGTAGAGCACTGGACTTGAGCTGAAGAGCGCAGGGATATCGCCAAGCCCAGAGTTCAAGCCCCACGACCGACAAAAAAAATAACTGGCCTACCACTTTGCCATTCCAGGACACCATACAAATGCCTGCAAGTTGGTAAATACTATATAAATTGAGCGTCAAGGCTAAGACCCAACCAGCTTTATTCAATGATCACCAAAGCCTCTTTTGTTCAGTGACAATATTACATAAGTTACAGACTCAAACGTCCATAACCCAGGACACAGGTTTCAAAAGTGGCCAATGTTTGAGCAAATCCTGTGTAACACCCGAGCAAACTGGCTCATAGATAAAATAACCTAAGCCAGGTTAAGAGTTTTTCCATAAGATATGCTCACTCCAAAGATCATTCCATTTCTTTCTCTAAAAAATACCATGCTGTTACAGCTATAAAATTATGAGAGGAAAAATATAAAATGATACACACTGAAGCCACCTGTGATTTCTGGTTCCTGTCTGTGATTCAATTTGAAAAGAGGGCTCTTCAGCACTTTTGCATTCTAAAAGTTCCCATAAAATGTTAGAGGTGAGCTTTGTTAATATTGGTATTTCCAGAGGTATGCAACCTGCATATCTGGTATTTTCCCCAGGCTTTAAAACAAATCCTTGCCGGGCGCTGGTGGCTCACACCTGTAATCCTAGCTACTCAGGAGGCCGAGATCTGAGGATCGCGGTTCAAAGCCAGCCCGGGCAGGAGAGACTGTGAGACTCCTATCTCCAATAAACCACCAGAAAACTGGAAGTGGCGCTGTAGCTCAAGTGGTAGAGCGCTCGCCTTGAGCTGAAGAGCTGAGGGACAGTGCCCAGGCCCAGAGTTCAAACCCCATGACCGACAAAAAATAAAAAAATTAAAAAAAATAAAACAAATCCTTAACTTTTTTTTTCATCTCTAGACATGGGGTACCATTTAACCTAGTGTTAGCTTTTGTATCTTACACCTAGTTAACAGAAAAGGAAGATCTCATACCATCTCTACTGGTGGCTCCAATTGGGAGTATCCCCACACACACTTAAAGCAAGTAACTGGACAAAGCTCAGATATTAAATATTACATCTAAGCCTCCAACTGGGGCTGTAGGCAGTGGCTCATGCCTGTTATCCCACCTACTTAGAAGATAGATAACAGGAGACTCGTAGATAGAGGTCAGCTCAGGCAAAAAGTTGGTATGACCTCATCTCAGCAAATAATTCAGACATGGTATCCTCCGTCTATAATCCCAGAAACATGAGAGGATAGGCAGGACTGGGGTCTTGGGCCGAGTATGGGCAACACTCAAAGCCCTATCGGAAAAATAAGTGAAACAAAAAAAGGTCTTGACATGAGCGGAAGGAAGCCTGGCAAGCAAGCAAGAGACCCCGTGTTCAATCCCTGGTATGCAATCCCTTCCTCTCCTTTACTCAAGTTTTCAAATTATTCAACCTGTGTCAATAACCCAGAAAAACAGCTGCCTTCGCAAACTGTAAACAAAGAATTGGTTTTTAAACCTGATAATAGAGATCAAACAGTCCTGAAAAATATTTGGAAAAATATGAGATTTAATCATACATCAAGTTTCTAATCTGAATCATGCCATGTAGTACAACAGACTTTTTTTTATTTAAAAAAAATCTATGCAAGTACTTGTATTCGGCTCTGGTTCTTCTCAAGAGCTTCAATCTGAAAGAAAATGTCCTACTCTAGAGAAGCAGAAACTTAGGGCTCTAGGAGCCATGATGAGATAATTCTCAAAAGCGCCTGCATGAGAAAATCCAAACTTTTCCAGATGGAAACACAGAGAGAGGTGAAGGTGACAAGGTGTTACACGGGTATGGAAACAATTTCCCACTCCATCCTGCACACGCATCCCCCTCCATGGCTCAGCACCCAGGCTATGAAATCTAGGCCATAGCTGGGTCTGCCATCACACAGGTTGACATAGCAGTCACTGGCAGTAACACCACATAAGAGGAAGGCAAAGAAAGGGGCCTTCCTGAGACTGACTTGACACACAGCATGCCCTAAGGCAAATCACGCATGAAGACAACTCCATAGAAGGGCCCCATATCTGAAGGGAATTCAACTCAGGTTTCTAGTCATCCTAGCTTTCTGGTGGCAAGTGACAACTTTACAGGACACCCTCACTATTATTTACTTATTTTTTACATTGTTTCCAATAGAATGGCCTCACAGCCTCACAGGTTCTCATGCTGGTAACCCAGCACAAAGCCTAAGTTTAGACTTTTCCCCCACCCCAGCCAAACTATAGCCCAACCCTCCCCCCTATCTCCCCGGATTGTAGACCCCCCCTCAGCCTTCACTTATGCCAGGACTCTTGAGATTCGCCAGCACACTGACAGATATGGCACAGCACAAGGACAGCAGAGAAAAGGCTCCTCTGGTCAAACAAGAAGAACTATATACGATGTTATAAACTGCCCAAACCAGTACTCTCCATTTAGACTCAAATATTTTAAGCAATTGGGAAAAGCAGAGAGAATGGGTATCAATGAGAGTGTAAAGTATTTTTTAAGTTCAGTGTTTATGTGTCAAATACCAACTGATTTTTCTTTCATTCCTTTCTGTTTCTGATTTTTTTGGTGGGGAGGGGGGGAAGAAACCACATCAGGATCAAATGTCACTTGGTTCTTATTAAAACAGAAGAAAGCAGACACAGCGGCTACACTGTGCCTTGGCTGACCTGAGCGCTCAGTAAAAACAAACCTCTATAAATCACCAGATGTGAGCAATTGGGTAGTGATCACTTTAATTAATTGAAAAGCTTTCCTGAAATTTACTGTATAATTTCAACCCTTCCAACAACACCTTTACTAGAAGCAAGGAACAATGGTGGTTCTTTTTCATAAGTTGTTTATGGGAAGAATGTGTTTTTAACATCAGAGATTTAATTTTTTAATTAAGATAAGATGGTGAAATTGCTTAATTCTAGAAATTAAGCCAGAAGCATTTTAAATGCTATCTTTAAATGCTGCAAAGACAAAATATTCTCAAAACTACTCAATACATGAATATAAACCTGTTATCTACCCCCAAAATATTTAACGTGATTTTAATTGCATTTGAAAATCCCTATTTGCAAACTAGCATGTAATGGTTTTTCTGACTTTTAATCACAGATTTGACTTTACCTGCCCAAGTTGATACTCCAAATTATGGCTTCTGAAGCCTGATTTCCACTGTAGGCATCTGTCCTCAGAAAAATAAAGAGTGATAAACAAGGCACAGGTAGTTCATGCCTCTAATCCTAGCTGCCCAGGAGGCTGAGGTCTGAGAATCCAAGTTTGAAACTAGCCTGGGCAATAAAGTCTGTGAGATTCTTATCTCCATTTAATGAACAAAAAACTTAGAATGGAGCTGTGGTTCAATGGTAAGTACCAAAGCTGAGCAGAAAAAAACTAAGGGACCATACAGGTTCTGAGTTCAAACCCTAGAACTGGCATTAAAAAAAAAAAGAAGAAAGAAAGAAAAAAGAAACTACATAATTAACGTATGATCCATAGACCTCCTCTCCCACCCACAATGGCAGTCATGGAGCAATGCCAGGATTAAAGTCTTTGTCTACAGAATATAATTTGATGGAATCTTGGAAAGGAGTTTCAGTTATGACAGAAAAGTGCATTTAGTGTGTTGTTTTTAGGAAGCCTGGGGACTAGGAATGCAGTTCAATGGAGAAACACCTGCCCAGCTACGGCATAGGAGAAACAAAACATAGTACATATTCATAAATTAAAATTTTTAAGGATGGCAGCATAGCCTGGAAAACCAGTGAATCAATTCAAAAAGTCTTTCTCTATCAGACTCTGGAGGACATGTTCAAAATTGGCTTCTTAGATCTCTCAATTAGTCCAAATGGAACACCTACTAGCCTATGCTCCTGAAAATGTACCTAGGAAATACTGATGGTATTTACTTACAAGGAAAGAAATGTAATATTTGCAGAGACTGGCCCCAGATCTGGAATGGCTTCCAATTCATTGTTGTTCAGTTTCCTACAAATACAAAAACAAACAAACAAAAAAGATGCTAATTAGGTCATCTGTCATTCAGAGGTAAGAACTTTATAAAGCATTCTTCAAAGACATCTCCCACGTGCAAAGCTTTAAATATTCATACAGTGACTAGTAAGTAAAGACATTAAGACTTACACTTCTCGAAGGCTTTGCAGGTGGCTCATGGAACTTGCCTTGATGAAAGATAATCTGTTGTGACTTAGGTCCCTGGAAGGAAAGAAGAAAATGATAAGTAGCTGCTACACATTAATAGTGCCTCATGATATGCACAAAACAATGTGCTGATGAAATATCTCAATCCACATGAGTGACAACCCTAAAACTAATTGGTCTATTCTGTCCACAAACTATATGGAAACCAAAATGCCAAACTCTAAGCTCGGAGGACAAAATTAGTTTAACAGGCTGGCAGATTGAAATACTTTAAGCCCACAAACATTTTAAGAGATGTTTTTTGGCACACGGTGAACAGGTCCTTTGTGAACGGCTAGTTTTGCTTTACCCTCCCATCTCCCCACTCTCAACTTGATACGATGACATCATGGCCCATGAAACATGGCTAATTAGGCAGGTCAACGAAATGACAGTCTCTACAGAAAGGTTTTTAATCACAAAAGTCAGCACCAAGATCCCTACTGCAAAGAGAACAGAAATAACTTGTCAAGCATATTGCGTAAAGTACGGTACATGTTTGTGTGTGGACACATGTGTGTTCAAAGTTAGTGTGTGTGTGTGTGTGTGTGTGTGTGCACGTTCAAAAGGAAACACAACAACCTGAACCCTCTGCTTTGATTCCCCAAATCGCCACATGTTGTAATTTGACAAATTAAACCACACCAACCACCTAACAGATTGTCCAGGCCCCTAGGAACAGATTTCAGTTACCACAATAAGTGAGCTGGTTACTCAAAGACTCAATCTAATGTAGTAGTAACAACCTCCACAGGACACCAGTACGAATAAAAATAAACTCCTACCCATATTAATACTGCAGGTGAGGAAATTACCTAAGCATTCAAAAATCCAGCAAACGCATTTGGTTGTATTGCTTCACACATGTGTATGTGCCTTCAGATGGTGTCAGAAAATGCAAAAGCTGGGGGGCTCCTTAGAAACCAGGCAAATTGATAGCGATGGCTCAACGCTCCCTTCTGAGAGGCAAGCTAACCTTCCTAAGACAATTCTTTCGGTGTTTAAAAACGAAAGCCTGAAAATAACCCAAGATTTAGATAGTAAAAAGTGACTGAAGCAAAGCATGAATTCTATCCCATGCACAAGTTTCCCACATGCGTAAACATAGATAGAATTGCACACAAGGAGGAGTTGTGGTGTATCGTTCTCTGCGAACGAGTAGATCCTTTTAGTCTTGTTTGAGTTTTGATTTCAAGAGTACACCTGGATTTCTGTATTCAACCTTTAAGCTATTTTTTTAAAATCTGCAATGGTTTTATTTGATATATGTTTGCTTAAAAAGACCTACCAGACAGTAACACACATGAGTAGATTTGTTCTGGTAGAGTTATAACATGAAAAAAAAAAAATCTGGCACAGTCTTGAAACTATAAAAGTCTTGCAATTACAAGCACCATGGTGCATGCTTACCACGCCGGCTGGAGCCAGACACTTTCCCTCACCGTCCGCTCAGATCCATCTGGAGTTCATCAAGGAAACCGTGAGCCCAACAACTCACCGTTCGTTAGAATTCCAGCAAACCTGTGTGCCTTGAGCACCCCCAGACAGTCACAGATTTCCTATATGACTTCAGAAACAACCAAGGCCTTGGCAAGGGAGTTTAGCTGAAAACCACACAGGCCTCGCTGGACTCTCTTGACTCCAGGATACCATACCTGCCTCCTTCATTGTTCCTACTTCCCAAAGCAAAGGGGAACCAATCTGGTATTTACATGTATTACAGGTGACTTTTCCTCTAAATCTAAAGACACGCACGTACGCACGTGCACACACACACACACACACACTTCAATCCATTGTAAGGATTATTTCACATTTCATGAGGCAATCTTGTGAGCAAATGGGATTCAGTGTTTCACTTGGTTTCATGGGTGATAAAAGGAAATCCTCCAGCAAAAGACCATTAAAAGAAGAAACTCCTGGGGCTGGGAAGGTGGCTCAGTGGTAGAGCGCTTGCCTTGCATGCCTGAGGCCCTGCGTTTGATTCCTCAGCATCACAGAAGCAAAAAGAAAAAAGCCGGAAGTGACGCTGTGGCTCAAGTGGTAGAGTGCTAGCCTTGAGCTGAAGAGCTGAGGGACAGCGCCCAGGCCCAGAGTTCAGGCTCTACAACGGGACCCAAAAAAAAAGAAGAAACTCCTTTGAGAGACAAGAGCACAAGCAGGAAGCACTCAGGTCTGATCCAGAAACAGGACTGGCAACTTGAACTATTTTACTCATAAAATAGTGTACTAGTAAAACCATTATTATATGTGGGAGAAGAAAAAAAATATCCCTCCAGTGACTTTTACTGCTAAATACTTAAAGCCACGAAACTTGTAATATAGCTAAATTTAGATTTTAATATAATTTACAATTCAGAAATAATTACTTTCCAGTTACAGGATGTCACGTTTTTCCCAAATCTTCCTTACGTGTTTTGAGTTTATGGCTAGATGGTTAAAGTGATACTCAAGACATATAATGCCTATGTTTTCTTAAACAGAAAACATTCAACAGGGCGCAGTTTCTTCACTACAGGTTGACCCACTGTAACAATGAGAAGTACAAGACACTATGTTGAAAATGAACTTTACAACTTGGGGGAGGGGGTGGAGGGAAGAATTTGGGAGGTAGGGAGGGAAGGGATAGTAGGGGAAAAACAAAAGAGGGGGTAACAATGCTCTATATGAAATATACTCATTACCTTACTCATGTAACTGTAACCCCTCTGTGCAGTATCTTTACAATTAAAAAAAAAAAGAATTCTGTGAATGGACATCTTCCCCCAGGAAACTTTTTTTCAGTTTTTTTTTTCTCCTTGAGGATATATCTAGAAGGCAGCTTAACCTTGTTCTTCATAATCAAGGAATGTCTCTCTTGCTGCATTCCTATCATCACAATGAAGGTATATAACAACAATTCATTTAAAGCATTTGATTCCAACTATCCTTTCCTTCCTTCGAGCATTTGGAAATCTGACTTCCAAGTCAAATTTTAAAATGCAAATACAGCACAACTTCTTAATCAGTCCTACTGGGGTTTGGGGAGCTGCTAATTCAGCAGAAATCTGGAAAGCAAGTTGAACAACAACAACAAAAAAGCCAGGCTGGCGCTGTTTTAAGACACTGATCCAAAGTGACTCATAAATCAGCCAGCTATGTTCGAGTCTTCGTCTGGAAAATACAGGAAAACAGCTGTGAAAACCATAAGGACTAATACAACTCCCCCCCTCCCCGGCAACCCACCCCCAATTCTGGTACAGGCCAGAAGATTTATAACAGGCTAACACTAAAGTCAACACTAGCACACACTACCTTTCAGACTTGGGCCTAAGCCCTGTTGAGAGCTCATACACTGCTATGTGATAAGATAAATAATTACGAGTTTCCACAGAGAACCTCGTAATACTTGAGGCTCTCACTGGACATCAAACTTTCCTATCTTTGGGCTAAAATATTCTACCAGCTACTGCTTTTGGGGCCAGAGTTCTGTAAGCACAGATCTAAAAACCAAGGCCCAGAAGTTTCTATCCTAACCACTTGCATTAAAGCATTAGAAGTGACTTTCTGAAAGAAATGAGTTCAGTATTACTGCTTTACAGCTCACACTATTCAACTTCGTGTGAATGAGGCTCCTAGACCATTAAGTCACAACCTAATAACAGTGGGACACACACACACACAGTTTTCACTCTGCAAATGCAACAAATGAAAAAACTGTGATTTTGAATTCTAACTTCCAAGGCAACTTTTTCTTCTTTCTCTTACATAAGGAAAGGTAAGAAATGGGGAAGGACAATATGCATCTTTCTACTTCTCTTTCCTGATCTCTCGATCGACTTAAATGGTTTTTTTCCTAATTCTATAAAATGTAAGTAGCAGTTTCTTGAAGTCTCTGCATCCCCATTCCAACATACCAAAGATCAAAACATAAAACTCAATTCCACATTATTTTTCCCCCTCCTTTCAAAGATAGAGAAGAGATCTCTCAGAGCCTGTGGCCTAGACAAAAGAAACATTTACAATATAGAAGTTAGGCCACATGGCTTGGTGACACCTACAAAGAGGGTTAGAAATCAGTCAGTGAAGTAGCAGAATGACGGGACTGTGGGGCTGTGCTCAGAGTGATCCCAGCAGGGTTTCTGACAGCAGACAGAGTGCTTATTTATACAAGTGGAACTTATTTTCACATACATTTAAGGAATGTGGACTTGTATTGAGACAATTTACTGCTGGCGGAAATGTAATTAAAGACTGTGCTAACCAAATAAACTGTAATTTGTTTTTAGTGTGCCACCAAATTATCTGCAAAACAAAATCCTAATTAGGTCAGCTACTTTTTAAGACAATGTTTAAATAGGTATCGAATCCCTTTGGGTTCAACTCAACTTCTAATCAAGAGCTGCACAGTTATTTTTTTTTTCAGACAGCTAAACTGAATATGTACCTACAGACTGCACACTGGCAGGATTCCAATGGTCCCTTGTCATTGAGAAACTATTGAATCAAGTTAGATTAGGTGAATAATCTAAGCTTTTCTAAAACACACTCCAGGACGTCCTGGACTACTTTTTCTTTCTCATCCATCTATTATTCCTAGGTGTTCACCTCCAGTCATTCAAATGTTCAGTTCCAGATGTTAACAATAGAGCCATTCAAGTCTCATGAATGCAACAGCAGGACCTCCACAAGAGGCAATTGAATGGAATTAGCCACAACTAATTGAAAGTCTTCCTGCTTTAGGTTTTAAAGCCCTTATCTCCTTCTTCACTTGTAATAATAATTTGAAAAAGAAAAAGAAAACTACTAAAGAAGACGTGCCACGCTTGGCGATTAAGCAAATACCAGCCATTTCTCCTCCATTCTGTTTCTGTATTAAACAAGTTTATTAACAGCACACACAACAGGCTGATGGATGACTAGCAATTCTACAATTCGCAAATAAATGGACTGAGATCAGAAGAGGACTTAAAAACACAACTGATTGATCTGACTAAATTTTCGGTCACATAGTGTTATGATATTCGAGTTGTCCACTACTGTTGTTTTAAGAACTGAGGAGTCTCTTTGCAATTCCGCTAGGCCCAAATCTACAAGTATGATCTCTTTGAAGTCAAAGTTATATCTTCCTTAGAAAAAGATAGCTGTATCTTGTGCTTTGGGGGTTATGTCTTACCGCTTTTCCTGAAATTTAAACAAAAGTAGGGGTTTGGAGAAGCTATAAGGAGAGCTGACATGTGCTAATGACGCGTCAAGTCAGTGGCATTTTTTTCCCTCGTTTCTTTCGTGACCTTGGCAATGCTACCAGACTTCACCGATAAAATCCAAAAACCTTGCGTAATAGCAATTGAGCTATTTGCCCGCTCAAACCGTCCTGGCTTGCTGAGAAGCTAAGCTACACCAATTAACGTCCTCGAAAGAGGGTTAAAAAAAAAAACCCTCTAGCTCCTTCGGTTCCATAATCTACTTCTCAATCTTCCCACACCCAACTTCGCAAGGGAAGCAGGTCGTGCGACAAATGTGACCCAAACCTTTACAGCCGGTTAAGGTGATGGTGACGCCCCGAGGAGAGTAGAAAAGTAAAGGGCTGCGCGGAGGGAGGGCTTCCCACGTCCAAGGCGCGCTGGCAAGTACTGACTGGTAACAGTCAAAAGAGCCCGATCAACTTCGAGACCAAGTCTGTGTCGTTCTCCCACTTGAATCCAGAGGAGAAACGGAAAAGTCAGGTCGCCCACAGGTTACCATCTGTCCTGGTCCGGGCCTTACAAGAAACGCGCAGAGGAGCCGGACCCTTTGTAATTGCCAAGAGTCCCAATTCCTGAGCAGTGCCAAACGTCCACCTGTACAACCAGCAGGAGTAAGGCTAAACCTCTCTCCCTCCCTCCCCCCAGCACCAACCCCCAGTCCTTTTCCACTCCCACAGGGAGCGGATCGCGGCCTGGAAGCGCTACAGCAGAAGGAGCTGCACGCCGCGCCCACAGCGCGCAGGCCCTCGCCAGCTCTGAACCCCCCCCCACACTCCCCCACGCCCGCAAATGTTAAGAGGTCCCACACCACCTCGCCAGCTAGGGCATACTTACAGCCGAGAGATCCATCCTGGGAGAGGCTCCGGAAGGTGCGTGAGCCGCTGGCGACCGCAGTCCAGCAGATCCCCGAGGCAGCGGCAGGGAGCAGGGCAGGGGCGCTCAGAGGACACCCCTCCCGAGAGTGCCGAGAGTGGATCGGGTGCCCCGCGGCCGCCACGGTGGCTGCCGGCGGCCAGGCCCGCGCGCCCCAGCACCGCGCACAGCAGCAGCCCCAGCGCCGCCGCGGGCGCACGGAGCCTCTGCGCGCGCATCGCGGTCCCCGCGGTCTCCCTCTCTTTCTCTCTCTCTCTCCCTCTCTTTCTCTCCCTCTCTCTCTTTCTCTCTCTGTCTGCCCGGCGCTCCGCCACCCGCGCGCCTCCTGGGGCTGGGCACAAACTTTGCTGCCGATGGTGGACTCCCCGATCCCGGCCGCGTGCTCGCTCCTCTCTCGAGCTCTCGGGTAAAGTCTTTTTAAGTCTCAGCAACGAAACCCTTCCGTAGTCTTCCGCCTCCAACAACAACAGAAAAGCAACCAAAAAGAACGGCCAAGTGCGGCCGAGTTGCAGCTCGAACAACGTCTCCAAAGCTTGCCAGCTAAGAAACTTTTCCGCCTGGGTCCCGGGGACTGTGCGCAAAGTCCGCGCACGGTGGAACAGCGAGGCGGGGCGGGGCCGGGCGGGTGGAGAGGGCGGGGAGGGCGAGCGTCCATTGGCCTGCCAGGCTGCCCCCAATTCACTCCGCGACCACGTGACAATAACAAGGCTCCAACCTCCCCCCCGGCCCCCCCCAACACACACACAGATACATACCCCTCTCCCTGGCTTTTCTCCCCGCCCCTTCCCCCGGCGGGAGCCCAGGAGAAAGTGGGAGCCGAGATTGTAGGAAATTCAGAGTTAACATTTTCCAGCCTCTCTAGCCAGAAGTCTCCACTGCGTCCTGGGAACCGTATATTAGTTGGAGTTGAAGGGAAGAAGGGAGTGAGCTAAGTCGTGAAGGCTTGTTGAGCTCAAAACTTGGGGATATTTAGGGCGTGGGGGGAGGGGAACTTAGGGGAGTAAAGTAAAATTAATTCTGTTAATCAGGAAACCTTTCAATCCCGAGTGGCAGAAATGTATTTCGTTATTTTAACCATCCGCACAAGATCAAGGACGGTTTCTATGAAAATAGTTATTTTAAATTTAATGCGTGTTGTTTTCCCCCCTCTCTCCCTTACAAATCAGCACTCAGAATGAAAGTCTAAAAGTCAGTCAGGGTTTTGGAACTGGTATGTGGAGTTACAAGTAGTCTGCCATCCTGCCGAGGTGAGGGTGAAGTGTTATTGGCCTTCTACTAAAATTTCAGCCAACAGCCAAGAATCGTTGAAGGGCGATCACAGTAATATTCACGAGGATCTTGGAGGGAAAACTGTAGATATGTGCCTTAGTCTCGCTGGTCTTTGAGAGTTGGAGATGAGAAGTTCTTGCCTGTCTTTGGGAATGAGGCTGAGTTCAGCCTTGAGAACTTCCTACTGACTTCTGTCCCATGGAGTCCTAAGTGATTGGGACCGCAGGGTATTGAAACTGAAGGAGACCCCAGAGATCATCTGTCTAACCCCTTTTCAAGGCAAAGTAATAGATCCACGGGGGTCTGTAACTTGCTTGAGGAAGGTGGGGAGCAGGTTGAGAACCTTATTTGAAGCATCTACATGGATGCATTGCTTACTGGATGCTGTTCTACCCACGCGTTGTCAGTCCCAGGGCTTCTGTGACTGCGCGTTATTCAGGAGTGTCGTGGTTTGTGGAGTTGAGACTTTAACCCTGACTCTATCACCCACTGATTTCCATTGTAGCAAATTACTAGTAGAAAGTAGCCAGTCACGGGAAAGGAAAGAACTCACTTTCAAGTGGGCACACCCTGTTTTAGATAAGATAGCCCATCCTCTTTTCAACTGCCTGTCACACCAACCCACCATGATTGGTTTTTCCATGAGGTATATAGGAGACATTATCGATAGGGTGCTTCAGTTTCAAATTATGATTTGTCTGCTTAGAGGTGGAAAAGATATACTGGTCATACTAAGAATTTCCCAGCTCAGGATCACCCATCTGTTTCATGAGGCAAACCAAGCTTAGTGCCTTGGAGTTTTGTTTTGTTTTGTTTTTTAGAAGGGGCTATTGTACATGTCATGGTGTGTGAGAATTGTGATATGAGTATGGTGGCTTACATCTGAGGTGTATCACCCACAGGACAGACATATCAAGCAAGTTAACCTGTAATCCCAGATACTTGGGAGCCGAAGATTGGGATATTTTGATTGCAGGCCAGCCTGGGCATAAGTGACTCACACCTGTTCTCTCAGCTACCTGGGGATGCACAATGGTCAACTGCAGTGATGCTCACCTGTCATCCACACCCACATGGAAAGGATCACAGCCCAATCAAGCTAGGACATAAAATGAGGCCCTACCTTGAAAATAACCAACCTAAAAAGAAAGTGTTTTGTAGGTGTGGATCAAATGGTAAACAGCAGAGGGGGGGAGGGGGGGAAGAGGCTGAGTTCCTCAGTTCCTCTACAATAAAAATAAAAAGAATCTCACAATCTCTTCTCTTCTCCATTCACCTTATGTTACTTCATCTTTTTCCACCAATCAAATTTACATTTATATTTACTACAACCATATTCTAGTCCATATCTTTCTCCTAAACAGTACACGCATACACACACACACACACACACACACACACACACACACACACACACACATTCAATCAGCCACAAGTCATCTCAAATTGGATATTCAAATGTGTGTAGAATGAGGTTTCATCATGCCCGTGACGTAGCTCCTTTTCCTTGAGTTCATTATCTAAAAGAATAATGTCTATCTCCCCATGGTTAACTGCTTCTGTCAATCCACAGAGTCAACTTGCCATCTCCTCCACCTGCAACCAGCAAGCCCTGAAGAAGCTAGCACCTACATGCCTCTTACCCCTATCTCCTTGGACCTGCAAATCCACGCCCAGTGGGCTCTTGCTTGAGTTTCTATCTGGCATTCCAATCCTTTCTCCACAAAGCATCTAAGTGATATCTGCAAAGGCCAAATCTGAGCTCATGACTCAACTACCTGATTCCTTTCACAAGTTGCCATTGTCCTGGGAGTAAAGTTCACATTTGTTAGAGTGATCTATCCAGCTTTACTTTTTTTTCTTCTTTCCTCTACTTAGCCCTTCAACTCCTACTTCATCCTTTCCCTTCTACTCTAGGAACTATTTGCAGTTCTCTTCTTGGATCTCTGCTGGTTGCTCTCTTTTACTGGCTGGTTCCTTGCAGTCCTGATCACTCTGTCCCTCTTCTGCCTGGTGGATTTGAGCCTTCTCCTTAGCATCCACTCTTCCTTTAGCAAAGACTTCCCTAAGCCCTGCCTAACTATGCTTCCACTTTCTTCCAGTGAAACCAGTATGCACTGGGTCCAGTTTCTCAGTCAGCCAGTTGGGAATACAATAAAAACTTTATCTGATTTCCAATTGCCAGCTTCCCGGATTTACTGTCAAGCTCTGTTCCCTCTGTAAAACCTACTAATAACGCTGGGCACCAGGTACCAGTGGCTCACACCTGTAATCCTAACTACTCAGGGAGTTGAGATCTGATGATTGCTGTTGGAAGCCAGTCTGGGCAGGAAAGTCTATAGGTTCTTATCTCCAGTTAGCCAGCAAAAAGCTGGAAGTGGAGGTATGGCTCAAGTGGCAGAGCGCCAACCTTGAACAAAGAGCTCAAGGTCGTGAATTGCAAGCCCCAGTACTAGCACATGCATATGCATGTGCGCGAGTGTGTGCACACATGCACGTGAGCATGTGTGCACATGCACACACGCACACACACACACACACACACACAGGATGTCTTTAACATCCTGAAGTCAGCACAAAGAGGGACCCTCTACATGAAAACCAAGACAATCTTTTCACAGGCTTTCTAAACCTTCATGAAGCAAAGGACCGAGAGAAGTTGCACTGCGGTGTGCCTCCATCTGTGCAACAATGACAGAAGACTGAGTCTTCCTGAAGTCCTCTCTAGCCTTGAGCTCATTCCTTTGTAGTGCATGGAAAATAAGTATGAAAACTGAGGGCCTGTGGGGAAGAGAAGTGCAATGCTCTATTTATGATTTATTGTTATCGTGAAGGTGATGTACATAGGGGTTACAGTTACGTAAGTTGGTAATGAGTACATTTCTTTTTGAACAGTGCAATGCTTTAAAATAATGTTCCTGAGATTGTCGTGCTGCACACTTTGTCCCCATTGCAAATGTGTTGGGAAGTGAGGAAGTCATTTAGGCTCCGCTTTGAGAAGGGATTAATGCTATCATCACAGGAGTGGGCTTGTTATCTGACAGGGAGGTGGTGATAATAGTTGAGCTTGGCTCTTTTTCCTCCTCTTTCTGCTAGGTGCATTTTTTCTTACCTTTCTGCCATCTGCTATTTGATCATTCAATGAAAAGGTCTTTATCAGATATGAGCCCTGTGACTTCCCAGGCTCTAGAATTCTAAGAGATATATTTCTGTTCTTTATAAATTACTTGCTGTCAGGTATTCTGTTGCAGGAGCACAAAACAAACTGAAAAAAAAATTGAATATAAAATTCTGTTTTACTTCCCAAATTTTTATCAATAAATAACTGTGAGCCAGACACAATAGACTTCATGTGTCACTGATCCTCTGACAATGTTATTTTTCTATGCACGTGCCCACACGCGCATGCGTGCTTACACAGGTTCACACACATGCACTGCAGGAGTGCATGCACATACACATGTGCACATGCATACTCAGGATGACATACATACAGGCATTTGCATGTGCACACACAGGTGAGCATGCATACATAGTACAAGGGACATTGCTTATGTCTTGAATCCTGAGGCTAATGTCTCATGAATAAGAATTTAGTGGAAGGTAGTCGCATTCATTTTTGAGAGGGATTATTTAACATTTCATTTAAATGCAGAGAAACTTCGACGGTTTTTTCAACTCTTTAGAGGTTACCCTGGCTAACTTGGTAGGTGAAAACTGGCTTTCCATTGGAAATGACCTCAACCATCCAGCCAGCTTGCTCTCATCTATAAATGATTTCCCTTGAAGGGCCAAGACAAGCCCAATTTAAATAGTGTCCTACTGCCCCTGTCCTCTGGTTGGTGGAGCCCAGACCCAGGGCTCTTTTCAGTTTTCCTCTGTGTGTGTGTGTGTGTGTGTGTGTGTGTGTGTGTAACTGTTGCCTATTGCAGTCACTGTGGAACTCTTGAAAGTGTGTGTGTGTGTGTGTGTGTGTGTGTGTGTGTGTGTAACTGTTTCTGGCAAGTGTGAGACTTTCTTATCTTGAGTGCTGGCAAGGCCAATGACTCACAGATAAAAAGTAATAGAGGTGCTAAGCTGTCAGTTTTAACACGGAAGGACTGGGAATGAAAGCTCCACTCCTCAGACCTTGTTTTATCATTACAATGAATGGTCCTGTGAACTGTGAAAAGGGGAACTAGATAAGGTAAAAGAGGAAGGAAAGCCCCCACAAACAAAAGTGCCTGCTCTCTGGGAACAGGAGCGGATCTTTCCCATTCCTGAAGGCATTTTAGAAGGTGTAGATAACTCCTTTCCTTTCACATAGACAACACAACACACAGAGCACCAAGCTCCCGGAGGCCAGGAGAACACAATCTTTCACTGAAAAATATTTAGAAAACAAAAAACAGCCACTCATCTGCCTGTTTCTTTCCAGTCAGCCAACTGTGTGATGTTCTTTCAGTTGAAAACACAGTTATCATCCACTAACTGGTGGTTCATACTGTAATCCTAGCTATGCAGGAGGCTGAGATTTGAGGATCACAGTTTGAAGCCAGCCAGAGCTGTAAAGTCCCTGAGACTCTTATCTCCAATTAATCAGCAAAAAATCAGGAAGTGGAGCTGTGGCTCAAGTGGTAGAGCACCACCAGCTTTATGAGAAAAAGCTAAGGGACAGTGAGTAACTGAAGCCCTGAATTCAAGCCTTTGTGCCAGCACGCATGCACACACACACACACACACACACACACACACACACACACACACACACACACCTTTTATTCATTTGGATGTAACTTAAATATATGTGTATAATTGTCCCTCCTAGATGGTGAGACAAGAGTGATGCATGCTTCAAGAAAAGTTTATACCACCGACAAAGCCGGATACCTTGCAGATAGTTCTGTGTAGCTAGGACTTGTTGGGAATGTTCAGGCGAGGCTGGGGGAGGGGTGAAATCCCAGGGCACCTAGACCCATATCAGGCTGTGCTCAGGTCTTTTCCTAGCAACAGATGGATCCTTTCAGTGAGTCCCAGTTCCTCCTTTGTGTGAAGAACTTGCAGTGCTTTCCCTTCTCCATCTTAGGACTGATCCTCATCAATCCTAAGAGTTTACTTGGAAATCCTGACCCTGGTAAAATTGCCCATCCTGTCAATCACAAAGGGTCCAGAAGAAACAGGATGGTCAGAAGGCAGAGGGTTGTAACACTGGTTCACTTGACAATTCTACCCTCCATGTTCCTTGTCTGGAAAATGGGTCCACAAAATGTAACTGCACAGCAGAAGTTGTACCAAGAATGTCTCATAGGGAGTCTAGATTTTATCCCTCATCTTCCAGATTGCAATCTTTTATTTCCCTTTTTCCAGGGGGATCAAGTGAGTTAAGAATATACGCATTTTCCTGCTTGGCTGAGTCACTATGGGAAGATCCTGGGACCCAGTAAATTCTTGTTTATGAAGTTATATTTATTTTAAAATGGAAAAGAAAAATAATCTTATCAGCTTCAATTAAACTTAAATATATGTGTTTTGACAGCATACTATACTATCCGGCTTTTTCTGAGTAGTTTATTGGAAATGAGAGTCTCATGGACTTTCCTGCCTACGCTGGCTTTGAACCATGATCTGTGATCCTCAGATCTCATCTTCTTGAGTAGCCAGGATTATTGGTGTGAGCCACTGGCAACTGGCATCTGAATTTTTTTTCACCAGTCCTGGGGTTTGAACTTAGAGCCTGGACACTGTCCCTAAGCTTCTTTTTGGTCAAGGCTCATACTCTACCTCTTGGGCCACAGCTCCCAATTCTGGATATTGGGTGGTTAAGTGGATGATAAGTCTTACAGGCTTTCCTGCCTGGCTGGCTTGGAACCATGATCCTCAGATCTCAGCCTCCTGAATAAGTAGGTTTATAGGCATGAGCCACTGGCATTTGGCTTTATCCTGATGTTTTAGTATATCATCAGAAGTAGCTATGCACAACTCAATTTGTTATGATTTATGCCAGGAGGTCAAAAACAAGATGAAAGCGTTTACTAAAAACATTCACTTCCCAACTGGGAACAGCCCAGGGTTTATCTCTTACCTCCTGGACAAACAATTGGTCTATATGCTATTCTATGAACTAATTTGCATTGTGAAAGCACTTAGAATGGAGTTATTTATTGCCGTTATTTACAAGCTCATCTTCTCACACATTTTACATTTACTCAGGCCTGTCAAATACTAAGGTGACTTTGTTGTGAATAGTCTTAGAATCAAGTCCCTGTATGCAATATTCTGCCTCTATTTAAGGGCTTAAATTTAAGGGCCACTAAACCACAGTGCTCACAGTATCAAGTATTTTCAAATAGAGAGCAATTGGTGGGGCTGGGGATTTAGCTTAGCGGAAGAGTGCTTGCCTGGCGAGTACAAGGCCCTGGGTTGAGTTTGGGGCTCAGCTCTGGGGAAAAAAAAAAAAAAAGCAATTGGTCTGGCAGACTTGGTTTTGAATTTTTTTTTTCTTTTTCCAGTGCAGGCGTTTTCTCAGCTTTCTCAGCTGGCGCTCTTCCACGTGAGCCATGTCTTGTCACAGACATTTCTGCCTGGGTTGGCCTAGAACTTTACTCTTCTAGACCTCAGCTTTCTAAGTAGCTAGGATTATAGATGTGATGCATCCACTGTGCTCATGTGGCCTGGTTTTGAAATTTTGTTACAATCGCAGTAAGGACCATGCCAATACTTCCCAGATAAGCCAAAATGAAATCTCCTCTCCCCTCCCCTCTCCTTCCTTTTCCTTCCCTTCTCTTCCTTTCCTTCACCTTCCCCTCCCTTCCTCCCTCTTTCCTTCCCTCCCTCCCTCCTTTTCTTCCTTCCTTCCTTCCTTCCATCCTTCCTTCCTTGCTTCCTTCCTTCTTTCTTTCCTTCCTTCCTTCCTTCCTTCTTTCCTTCCTTCCTTCCTTCCTTCTCCTTCTCCCCTCTCTCTTTCTCCCTCCCTCTCTCCAGTTATGTGGTTCTGAGTTCAAATCGTAATACCTAGTACCACCCCCCCAAAAAAAGGAACACAAAAGTAACTAGTATAAAATGTATTGTAGCTTCCATATATTTAAAAAATGTTATTAAAAGTGAAGGTCATGTGAGTAATTAGTTCTGGTTTGTTTGGGGGAGACTTTAGTGTTAGGATTGAACTCAGGGTTTCCCACATGCTAAGCACATCTTTTTCCAGTGGACAGTAGTACCCCAGTTCTCGTGACAGTGCTTCTAATAGAAAAGGCACACATTAAATGCAAGAATCTGGCCAAAGTATTTATATCTCCTAATGAAAGTAGACCCCAGGGAAGGAATGGTACCATGAGTAATTAGCTTTATCTAATGTCCAAAGGAGTCAAGAGCATTGATAGTGGATAAGTATTTACTGAAGTTTGTGACTGTTCATAGAAACTGGGTGGCAAACACTGAAACACACTATATACTTTTTGCCTGTCATTTTGATCTTTCTTATGGTGTTAAGGAAAGTATGTGGTAGTTGTCTCAAGGTGAGGAGCAATGATCTCTCTTGTTAGTAATTATATTTGACTTCTTAGGATCCACCAAGAGAATGATGGAAATCTAATTGTACATAATTTGAATAAACTGATTACAGCCACAAAAGCTCTATTTAAAAGTTTTGCCCCAGGCTTTATTTTTTTTTCCAATATCAGCTTTTACAAAATCATTCAAATGTAACCTGTATGCTTCTATTACAAATAGCTTCAATATCCTAAGGCAAGCCATATTTGGTAACTAGAAGTACATCTTTCAGATGCATTTTGCACAAGGCAAAAGATAGCTCCTTAAAACTCCAATATTTAAAAGAATTAGAGGAGGTTTAGTCAGAGAAGCTTTGAAATATCTTTCATCTTTCATCATACTTTGTTACAAAACTTTATACAAAAATGTGATTCCTCTAAACCTCGGAAGGCAGGGAATAAAGCTGATGGAGTTGGCAGGGAACTGTGGAGCTCAAGCCTGTAATCCCATCTATGCAAGAGACTGAGATTCTGAATATCAATATTCAAAGCAAGCCCAAGGAGTAAAGTTCAAAAGACATTTCTCCAATTAACCAGTTAAAAGCTGGCTGGTGGCATGGCTCAAGTGATAGAGCACCAGCCTCGGTAGCTCGAGAACTTAAAGATGATCATGTTCCTCCCTAGCTGGGTGGTTAGCATAATTTAGGCATCAAGGGTGACTTGAAGGGAGCTGGCTTAAGAACTCATTGTCTCTTACTCCGGTTTGCTGAATGGATAAAGTGTAGGTGGGTTCTGAAGGTGTCTGCATTTTAACCCTCCAAAGTTTGAGAATCTGGAAGATGCTAGCCTGAAATGTTGAGGCAGAAATTCCTATGGCCATGTAGTCCTTATGGTTTTCTTTCACAGAGGATAGAACCCTGACCTTGAGGATTTGAAAACCCCTCTTCCCACTCAGCTCCCTCAAAGAGTATGTAGCACACATTCACTGATTCTATCTTAGTGAGCATGGCAGCCTGTGAGACCAGTGTAGAAATTTAGAAAACATGTTGTCCATGTGTTTAATGTGAATAAGGAGACTCCCTTCCATCGGATGAAGTAATAGATACTTACAGGATAAATAGCTATCATGAAATGTTGTGCCATCTAAAATTCTGACAACCACCTAACATGGACACATCAGGCATCCCACTAGGCTGGACCAGCCGGTGGTCCATGAGAACAGCTGAAGGAGAAGCACCGAAATAAACGCTAGAAAACTCAAAAGAGGAGGAAGTTCCTGTGTATATGTCTGTGACAAAACATGCGTGTATGTGCATATATGTGTGTTCTGTGTAGGTGTATATGTGTGTTTTTCAACAGAGTGTGGGCCTTTTGGTCCTGTCTACTCCCCAAACCCCATGTAGAAAAAAAACAAAACAGAACAACATTACTCATTGATGGGACTCTATCTTGAGTCCTCAGCTCCAGCACCCAATCAAAGCTCTGTGAATCTGCACAGAATGACCAGAGGAGTGAAAAGGGAAATGCCATCTCCCTGGTTGTGATGCTTTTCCCCTTGAGTTGAATGTACTTTGCAGAGAGAGGGGGTCTGATGAGTCCTCATTTCTGCTCCTCTGGCCAGATTCTCCCATAGGACCAGATTTAAAAAAAAATTATACTTTCCTGTTTGAATGAAGGAAGTCTAAAGCAATCTAGTTCATAATGGGAAAAGAATTGGGGGGTTATTGTCTCCTGTACAATTAGCAGAATATTAATCTTGTTGTTAAAGAGGATATTTAGCCACATTCAGATTATCTTGAAAAAGTCAAGTGGGTGCCAGTCATTCATGCCTATAATCCTTGTTACTCAAGAGGCTGAGATATGAGGATGGAAGTCAGAAACCAACTGAGCTGAAAAGTCTGTCTTACCCCTAATTAGCCAGAAAAAAAGCAAGGAATGGAGCTGTTCCTCAAGTAGTAGAGTACTAGCATTGAGCAGGAAAAGCTAAAGGACAGTTCCCAGGCCTTGAGTTTAAGTCTAGAACGGGTACAAATAAGTAAATACATAAATAAGAGAAAGTCTGTTTGAGAAATAAAATAGCAGACGGTTATATGTAATGGGCATTTTTCCATCTCTTTCTGCCTCTATGAGAGTGAGAACAGAATATTCTAAAATAATCTGCTTGCTTTCATAGTTTTCTCATTTCAATTTCTTCAGATTCTCCAAAGATATTGGTCTACCTATTGCCTCTCCTTCTCACATTTCTGAAAAAATTTTAAAATAATTTGTATGTTTTATTCTATTTTGTTTTTGAGACAAGATCTCCAGATGTAGCCCAGATTGGCCTTGAATTCCATATCCTCTTGCCTACACCTCCTGAATGATGGGTTTAAAGGAATGCACCACCACAACCATAACAAATAGAAAGTGTTTCACAGTGCATCTTGATCAATGTCCCCCCTTTCAACATTCTCACCCATCCCTCCCAATCCACCCCTTTCCTTACTTATCTTAATTTTAGATTATGTATTGGATTTTTTTTTTGCCATTTAACAAAGCAGCTTCGTGTACAATGAATCTTGATCTCTGTCACCACATTGATCAAGATGCATAAACCGCTTCAGCGAATGGCAACTCCTTTGTATAACTACTTAAAGATGATAAAAAAAATTCAAAAAGAAACAAAGACAGTGTATACAGAACAAAACCTGGTATAACTGAAAAGCTAAGGAATGTTTTTTGGTTTCTTGGAAAGATGTGTTCTTATAGCCAGGCGCTGGTGGCTCATGCCTGTAATCCTAGCTACTCAGGAGGCTGAGATCTGACGATTGCGGTTCAAAGCCAGCCCGGGCAGGAGAGACCGTGAGACTCCTATCTCCAATAAACCACGAGAAAACCAGAAGTGGCCCTGTAGCTCAAGTGGTAGAGCGCTCACCTTGAGCTGAAGAGCTGAGGGACAGTGCCCAGGCCCAGAGTTCAAGCCCCACGACCGACCAAAAAAAAAAAAAAAAGAAAGAAAGATGTGTTCTTATTAACCTCTAAGTAACTTAACAATATCAACAATATCCTCTCCTGTCATTGGAGGAAAATATGGCCTCTGAGTGTATTATCCAAAACATTTTGCAAAGTGAAACAAATGATGATTGTGAATGACACCAGACAATTGTGGGTTATTTTGGTGCCAGTTCTAGGACTGGAACTCAGGGCTTGGGTACTGTCTGTCCCTGAGCTTTTGTGCTCAAGGCTAGTATTCTAGCTACAGCTCTACCTCCAGCTTTCGGTGGCTAATTGTAAATAAGTCTTATGGACTTTTCTGCCCAGGTAGGCTTGGAACTACAATCCTCAGACCTCGGCCTCCTGAGTAGCCAGGATTACCATGTGAACTACAGGCACCAAATTGTATAATTATTTTGTGTTACTCTTTCTGTTCTCCCCTGAGAATTAGTCAAGGGGTAGTTTCTAATTTGCAAACAAGTGCTTCCCACATGTGACTTTGAGTTAGACTATAACAATGAAGTCATTGACATGGAATACGCAGAGCTGTGATTTTCAGTGAGTGCTATTCAAGCACATCTGTGAGCAATGTGTCTCTAAAGATAGGCATCATTCTGCCAGCATCCCTGTTGCAATCTCACTCCCGCAAATCTCTAGCCATCTAATAATATAGAAAATAGGTGGGAAAGATAGTCACCAACAAGGTCAGTATTGTATGTCTTTCCTAGTTAAGAAGCAGAAATTAAGTTGATGTATATTATACTCATTACACACCAGTTGAAATCCACTGTATGATAGATGATAGATAAATAGATGATAGATGATAATCAATAGATAGATGATAGGTAGAAGATAGATGATTGATAGATGATAGACGGTAGATAAATACGCAGGCAAGTCTGCAAATTAAATAACTGAAAATATGATCGAACATGATCAGGGTGATTTTTCTGGTTTGAGACAAGAATATAAGCTCATGGTGTGTTTGAGCCTCAAATATTTGAAGAAAAGTAGCCTGGGTCAAAGTAAGACTGGATTTTTCTTTCAAAGCTTTAAGATTGCCTGGCCTTATTTGGTTGGATTAAAGTGACTCATTATCTTCTGAGTAACCTGGGTGGGAGCTGGCCTGATGGAGGGGGATGGTCTGGGGGAGCAGCAAAGCTGCTGGGGGGTCACTGCAGTGGCCTTTCTCTCCACAGGCATTCTCCCCCACAGAGCACAGTGCTCTGCTTGTGGGGTCTCCATGAGTCACCACTGAATTTTCACTGAGGAGAGAACGCTTCCCAGGGAAAGCATTAACAATTGGCACCTAAAACCAAGCAGCTGTATTTGGTGTAAAGTGAAATCCTCTCTTAGATTCTGCAATGCTTCTCAAACTTCGATGTGATGTGACTGATAACACACACTGTAATCTTTGCCACAAACTACATCTGTCTGGGTCTTGTTTAGCAGGAAGGATGTTTGCTAGAACCATTTCCAATAGGCTCCTGGACTGAGGCTGGCCAAAGTGGGGAACATCCCATCATTTGGTACATACATGATTAGACAGGCATATAATGGGTCTCAGATGCTTCTCATTGGCTGCCCGAGGCCCATCTGCACACACTGATAATTTTGTATGGCCAGGAGTAATGTTATAAATATGCAAATGACCCTTGACAATGAAAGTTAAAAATGGTTCTCGGCCTGTGGGTAGAAAGGTTATCCACAGTGGCTCCAGGTTAGAGAGTGAGTGTGGACAAAGCCTTTGTTATGTATTCCCTGCTAAAGGACCTCTCAGAATGGACAAATTATTTCTAACTTAATTGTCACCATCATCTCTCAATCAAATGCCTTTTGCTTGGCACATCCTCCAGGCTTCAGAGCTCTGTGCTTTCTTGTGTGCCTGTGCATGCGGTTTGAAATGAACACAAAAGGAAGGAAGAAACAAAGTGAGAAAATGAACAGGAAGCTGAATATAAAATCTAAAAAGTAATATGTTGGCTTACCTTGGATAGTTCATGCCTGTAATCCTAGTTGTTCAAAAGGCTGATATCTGAGGATCAAGGTCTGAAGACTCTTACCTCCAGTTAATCAGCAAAAATCCAGAAGTGGAGCTGTGGCTCCAATAGTAGAGCACCAGCCTTGAGAGGGAAAAACTAAGGGACAGCACCCAGGCCTTGAGTTCAAGCCTCATTATTAGCACCCCCTCCTTCACACACACACACACACACACACAAGTACACAAGTGCTATGTGGGCATTTGCACAGAAATGCACAGATCTATGAACCCAAAGAGCTTGGCTGTTAAAACAGGGCAAAGGAGCATGAGTATTTGGACCCAAGATGGCAAACACTGCTGTGATACTGAGCATTGTCTGCAGAGCTTGGAAGCCAGGTTGGCCTGATAGTTTATGCAACTGGGATGGACAGCCACAAATCCTGAATTGGCACATTTACTCCCATAGTGAGTCTAGCTCATGAACTCACTCATTGGTCTGCATACTCTCTCCTTGCAGATCCCGGTGTGTCCCCTTCTGCTCTCCCTACTGAAGGATTCGAAGTCCCAAGGACTCCACAGATCAGCCTCTAGGCCTGCATGACACATACTTTGCCACCAGGAAGTGGCCCAGACATCAAGCTATTTTGGTTTAATTAAGAAAAAAAAAAGATCTTTGACAGCTACAAGTGGAAAGTTTGTGGGATGGGACAACGCTTCATAGACCCAGACTTGGCAATCTTCAGCAGAAATGCTGCCAGTTCTTAATTTTACAGCTAAGGCTGTATTTATGCAATACTTAAACAACTGGTTAATTCAGTGAAACCATGGCCGCAACTTAATTTGATGACATGTAAATGAACAGACCTTTGATAACTAACTCACCTTCCAACGACTTGTCAAGATGTTGCAGAAGTAGGCAGATTTCTTTTTTCACACAGCTGAGATTTATGATAGCATTAAAGAGCTAAGGTTCAATGACTTTAAACTACACTTGAATAATAACTTAGAACAATGCCTTACATTAATAGTGGTGAGAATGAAGATTTGCTTTCCAACAGCATGACTTATTTTGGCTTTTTCCAGACATATTTATTCAAGGCAAAGTGCTGAGTATATACAAAACTACAAGCCTCCTCTTTTTTCTCCTCCTCTTCCTCCTTTTCCTCCTCCTCCTCTTTTGAAGGTGCTGGAGATTGGATTTAGGGCCTTGCCCTTATTAGGAAATCACTCTACCATTTGAGCCACACCTCAAACCTTTTAGTTTGCTTTTGTTAGGCTTGGACTTTGATCTTCCTACTTCTGTCTCCATTAGAAATGTGTGCCACTGTGCCCGTTTCTCTCCTCTTCTCTTCTTCCTCCTTTCTCCTTCCTTTCCCTTTCTCTTTCCCTTCTTCTTCCTTCTCAGCAGGACTATTTTGATCTCTAAGGAAATCTTTATTATTTCATAGTATGATTTTATCTTCCCAAATCTTCAACATTATAGATGTGTACCAACCTCATTATGCTTAGATTAAGTAACTATGAAAAAAAGATTAAAAATACACCTATCCAAGTGATGACTATAGAGGGTTTGATTGCATTTGGAAGATTTCTGCCTGCCCCCCACCCCCCGTATCTATGTTTTCTGATTTTCTAAAATATGTCTTCCTCAATGTAAAACACTTTTAAATTGATTTTTGTGACATTTTACTAACTCTCCATTTCTTTGCCTTAAAAAAAGTAGACTAAAATATGGAATATCTTGCATTTCACAGTCAAGTTCTTTGGGTTCAGGGAATCTGTGCATTTCATTAAAAATAGTCTCATCTCAGTTTTGTAGAATCAAAACTTAACACCATGTCCATGTTTACTTAAACAAACACAAATGAGGAGAAACAAAACAAAATTTTGTGGGAGAAATATGCAAGGCAAGTTGAGAAGCATATTTTTTAATAATAAGATAATAGCGCCTGAATAGGTGGTATTACAGATGTGAGCCACTGAAGCCTGATTTAAGCTAGGTTTTGTTTTGCTTTTTTTCCCTTGAATATTTTCTTGATCCGTTTGTAATGTTTTGACATGTCTTAGAAATGTCAACCTCATGACTTTTCTACTTTACATTGCTGACATTGCTGTCTCCTGTCACTTCAAAAGGAATGAAGGGTAATATGTTGGATCTATTAGTTTGCTTATTTATTTGTTTGTTTGGCTCATGCGTCTATGGATTTTCTTTCCACTTTGCTACTTTTGGAAGGGCAAACTCACTCAGTAAGGTTAGTAATGATCTTATAAAACCTGTCTCCTATTTCCATGATTTGGGATGTATCCTTTGAAAAAATAAAAATTGAACGTATACCCCTTACCAGTAGATAGAGAGTATCTAGGTGTACATACATATATCTAAATTCTAACTCTTGGACTTCTCCTTTTCTCATGGGAAATTTGGAGTGTAAAGAAAATAGTGAATGAGTAGAAGGAAATTGGAAGTCCTTACAAAAGAAGGAAATGTGTCCCTGTTTGGAGTGAATAATTTAAAATCAACTGCCTTAGCAGCTCCAAGCTCAAATTGAGCTGAGAATAATTAGATTTCCTGCATTACTTTTTGTGGAGTACATTCAACCTTCAATGGGTGAAAACTTATTTTTTCTCACTCAATAGTAAAAATGATAAAGTTATATCTTATCTATATGAATGGGGATTATTTTAGGATTTTAAAAATATGCATTGCCTTAGAAAAAAATCATATATAGTCTTCAAGGTGAGACTTGAAATATTACCTTTAAATTATTAATTATATTTTATGGTGCTACTATTTCAATTTTACTTGACTTTGGAATTAGCTGGCTTATAGCTTGGGGCTATACAAGGCTACTATAAGAAATTAACCTTAGAAATATTTTAAAAGGAAATTTAAAGGAAAGAAGATGGAAACTTTGCTTCTATGTAGAAACTAGAGAAAGCTCTTGTTATTTTCTCCAACTTATCAAGCAGGTGATATATTAAATGCTGTAATTGTAATCTTTTAATAGTGAGACATGAATCCCCAAATTAACCTGTGCTTTAGTTGCTAGTTTGCTGTGTTTTATAAAGCACAAAAAGTTAGGCTTTTCTAAGTGTATAGTTAGCTTTTTTCAGAGTTTTTTTTTCCTTTGTGAGAAGAATAGTTCACTCTTCTTTAGTTATAATTTTTCATTTTCTTGTTCTTCTTGGGTAGGTATTTCTTTGTATGTCAACTCAAATAAATAATGAGAAGAAGAAAACACCAGATACATATTCATGGCAAATAAGAACTTACTCACTAGAGGGGCTGGGAAGGTGGCTCAGTGGTAGAGCGCTTGCCTTACATGCATGAGGCCCTGGGTTCAATTCCCCAGCACGACATAAGCAAAAAGAAAAAAAAAAAACGAAGTGGCGTTGTGGCTCTAGTGGTAGAGTGCTAGCCTTGAGCTGAAGAGCTGAGGGACAGCACTCAGGCCCAGAGTTCAGGCCCCACGACTGGACCCCCCCAAAAAAAGAACTTACTCATTAGAAAAACTTCATGATAGTATTTTCTCACTTCAAATCTGGGAGAAAATAAGTGGCAACAGAAACTATAATATTAGAGAAGTGGGGGGTGGGTGTCAATTTGCTTAGGAATTTAAAGAAAGATCAATCTGATAATGTTGAGTCAAAGTAATTTCTTACAGCTCTTATTCAACACTTATGAGTAAAATACTAAATAGGCACTTTTTCACTTTCTTTCTTTCTGTCTGTCTTTCTTTTCTTTTCTTTCTTTCTTTTTTTTTTTTTTTGAGAGTCACATAGACAAGAGTCAACCTCTAAGTCTGTTTGCTGGGATGTACCTGTCCTAAAAGTCAATCAAGTGGTTATGATTCTGAGTCCTTCTCTGTGCTGGTAGAGAGGAGGATAAGTTCTAGGTGACTAGTTTAAGTATGGATGGTGGAATCATCAGACTGATGGATGGGATCAAGAGGAAAAGTATATTTAGGGAAATTCATGAGTCTAGATTCTGAGTCTCAAGTGCCTGCGGTACATCTAGAAAGAAATAGGCAGTCCATTGATAGATCTGATTAGAGTTCGTATGTGAGGCCCAGGGCAAGCAGTAAAGAACCATGTGGTGGGGGGAAAACATGCAGGGGTGTCATATGCCAAGGAAGAGTGGATCAACTACCATCAATGTCTCTGGTGTAGCCCAAGGCAAAGTCTGAGAAGAAGCTGTTAGTACTTTAGGGAGGAGATAGGACCAAAAGCCCAATGGCAGCAGGCTGGTAATGAACAAAGGATTCTTTGAGAGTGACAATAACACATGTAGACATTGATAACAGCTATATATAAGGTGCAAAGTTCCTTAGGGTAGGAAAGAATTGCATGCCATGTCTTTCAGATGTAGAAAGAGCCAACAAAGAAAGATGGTTTAAAGGACCTTCAATGGAGATGAAAGATGAAGTAGGTCCTACCAAGGTGGAGGGAGCTGGGCCCACTGCTGGCAAGAGCTACTCAAGCACTAGTGCTCTGAGAAGACCACACAGAAGGGTCTGGCAAAGATATATTAAAGCAATAGCTCTTCCCCTTTCTCTTTCTCTATAAGCACACTATGGGTGGTTTTATTTTTTTAATTTAAAAGTTTGGCATTGTTCCAGAAAAATAATTAGCAATCTTCAAATTAATAAGTTCCGACTCCTCTTCAGCCTTGAGCTGGAAGCTATTGGAGTTATCTGAGGAAGGAGGCGCTCCATTGCTAATCAGACCTCAGACTTTAGATTGTCTTTTCTTTTCTTTTTTATTTTTTTTAATTGTGAAAATACTGTACAGAGGGGTTACAATTACATGGGCAAGATAATGAGTACATTTCTTATTAAGCATTGCAGCCTCCTTCTTTGTTTACCCTTCCCATCCCATTCTTCCCCCCCACCCAACCCTCTCCCACCACCCCCACCGAAGTTGTAAAGTTTGTTTTCGACATAACAACTTGTACATCTCATTGTTGCAATGGGTCCACCTGTATCCCTAGTTAAACGTTTTGTTTTTTCCCTTCCCCTCCACAAATTATACCAACATCAAATATAGTGAAAGCAGGGGTTATACCGTGGGGGAGGGACATACAAAGCAACAAAGAAATAATCTTTTTGGCTCACTTTCTCTCAGTCCTTTGTCATTGGAGAAGATCTTATTTTGTTATCAGACTCCTAAAATGACTATCCCATGAAACTTTTGTTTGAAATCACCTCAAAATATTCTGCAGGTAGGGTAAAGATTTATTTAGCTGTGTTACCTGTTTAGTTTGGTGGTAGAAAAGGTGGCCTAGATTGTGTATGTGCGTGTGTGTGTTTGTGTGTGCGCGTGCACACGCGTGCGTGCACGTGTTCATGCCAATACTTGAGCTTCGTTGAAGATTTGGTGTTCCCTTAGCTTTTTTGTTCAAGGCTGGTGCTGTACCACTTGAGCCACAGCTTCAATTCTGGCTTTTTAGTTGGAGATAAAAATCTCACAGACTTTCCTGCCCTAGCTAGTTTCGAAATATGATCCTCAGATCTCAGTCTCCTGTGTAGCTAGGATTGTAGGCCTGAGCCATTGATATCCAGGTTTTTTTTTCTTAACTCATAAGGCAATAATAGAGTAAAAGAGTTAATTTCATTGTCATTTTAAATCATATATTGCTTACTTTTCATAGATTATCCATATAATTTCATGTTTTTGTAATAAAGAAAATGCCCAGAGGGTCAAAGAAACAAGTTTAGGACTGGTCCTAGGACTGGCAAGTACAATGGAAGAGAGGTATTCTTTCCTCATGTGAGACTTTAGCATTACATGAGGTCATCAATTGACAGCAAGCATGTGGGTATTTCGCACTTTCTTTGATTTCTTTTCCTTTTAATGTATACATGCAGTTTGTCATTCTACCCTCACACAAGCAGGTCCTCCTTTCCTGACTGGACAATCTAATCTGGGTCTGTTTGAAAGTTCTGCTACCTGAAAATGTAACAGGGCTCTGGCTGCCAAATAAATGAAACACTGTTTCTGCCTACCTCATCTGTGATTTTACAAACCAATATAATTGGTTTATTTTGTAATTATCTCCTTTGTCAAGAGAATTCGTTTGCAGGACTTCTTCAGCTTGAACATTCACATGCTACAATATACCATGTCCAAAATAATGCCTAAGTAATAAAGAATCAAAATCAGAATCAAACAAACCTATCTTAGAACTGGTATATTATTTGTCCCAGAAGTTGGGTAGTTGAAGTTTTATAGATTTAAATATAAAACACATGAATGGAAAGATCCTTTTGAAACTGAGCCTTGGAACTTTCCTTAGAAGAAGTCTATGTCAATTGAATTAAACATGACATGGGGATTCCCAGGGTAGAAATTTGAGCTCTTCAGAGAGTGTGAGGTAGTTGGGAAGAGAGGGGACAAATAAATCAGAGATTTGGAAAGCACAAAGGTCTTATCAAGTTGTATTTACAATTGTGAGGTGGCAGTTTGTAAAACAAATTAAGATGTGTCTCTCTTGTGTCTAACTCCCAGGATAGTTTTCCAATTCTCTTCTATGTTAACTGTCCTACTGATTCAGTTTAGGCTGATGAGATTTTGTTTCAGAATTGGAAGTTCTCCTTAATACATTGGGTCTTCTTCTTTTTGTTTTTCATTTCCAATGATATTTATGGATGATAAACACAGAGACCAACCATAACAACAAAAATAAGCTGATAGTCATGCCTTGACTATGTTGTAGATAGCTTCCTTCAATGACTAGACATAAATGAAGTCTATCAAATACAAATGGGTTCCTCTGATCTTAACAATTATGTGGGCAGGAGCAGGCTTAAATTATAGCTCAGAGGTTGGAGAAACCCTTCTTGATCTAAGAAGCTGAAGTCAATGACTTAGAAATCTCACAATTGTGTTAGAAGTTGGATGTGTGACATGTGACACTTATTTGCTGTGGGCATCCCTACAGTGTGCATGCTCTGCTATTTTAAGGCTTGAAAATTGTCACAGCAGTTTTTATTTTATGTTTGCATTGGGTGATTGTATTTTTAGTTCCTTAAAAAAAACATGTCTGCATCTTGACCTTAATTTGTATACATACAACAGAAAAGTAATAGCTAGAAACTAACACTCAAATATTGAATTCACTACCTAGAAGTAAGCACGGTAGACATTTGAGCTTTCTTTCCTTCTTGACTTTGTTTTATTTTTAAATTTTTATTTACTTTTGGTGGTACTGGGGATTAAACTCAGGACCTCACACTTCATCCATAATCATTCTTCTACTTGAGCCATTCCCCCAGCCTCTCTTCCTAAGTTGTAAAGAATGTTCACAATAACAATAAAAATGATACCTAAAGTAATAACAATATAATACTAACAATAAAACAATAATATAATAATTATAATACTAACTAACACTTATGGAGAACTATGAAATCAATTACTACTTACATAAATGTCTTCATCTAATTCTCAGCAGAACATATTTTGGGGGAGGTAGCATTGCTCTTCCTAAACCATAGATAGCTGAGACACAGACGTTAAATGACTTGGACAAGAGCACACGAAGTTAAGTGGGACAGACATTATTTCAACGTAAATTCTATACATACTGATTATTTAAATCATACCTTATACATACTGATTATACATACTGATTATTTAAATCATACCTTAAACTGTATTTTAGAAACAGTGTAGCTGTGTGCCCTAAGAATTTCCTACATTAAGAACTTTTTTAATAAACACAATTTAAATGGTACTATTCTTTTCCTTATTGGGTTGTAGTTCATTGTTGATACCTCGCCCCTTCATAACAGGCATTTTGATTCTTTGCAGGGTGTGTGATATTCTAATCATACTCTGATGCACAGTTTTACATCAGTGTCAGCATTTATTTTCTTGGGATAGATTTCTAGAAGTAGAACTACTGCTTCTTCTTTTTTTTAATGGGACAGAAATATTCCATTTTATTTATTTATTTAGTTAGTTTTATTTCTTTTACAATTCTTTAAAAAAATTATTGTTTAGATGCTGTACAGAGGGGTTACAGTTACATGAGTAAGGCAATAAGTACATTACTTGTCGATCATTATTATCCCTTCCCTTCCTTGTTGTTGTCCCACTATCCCTTCCTTCCCCCACCTCCCACACTCCTATCCCCCCTCTTCCCCTCCCATCGCCCAAAGTTGTAAAGTTCGTTTCCAGTATACTGTCCTGTGGGTAACCTTGTTGTGATGGGTCATCCTGTGTCCTTGTTTCAGCATTTTGTTCTTCCCCCTCCCCTTCCCAGATTAGACATAGGTATATACAGGATGGAACTACTGCTTCTATGGTAACGTTTTCATGTCACACCTTCCTAAATTCTTGAGAGCACAAGTCTGCTTGAAACAAATACATCTATGCCCAAGTTTGGAATCTTCTTCTAAAGTGGGTTAATGGGAGGACCTGCAACTCTGGAGACTTTTATGATGTGATGAGAGAAGGCAGCAGGCTAAGCCACAGGGAAGCGATTCTCTAATGTGCACCTGACCTTTGCTCCTTTAGTAGGCCACCGCCTTATCTTTGGATGAAACTCCTGGAGCTAATCCATAGCGCAGTGCCCATCGATTGTGACTACGCTGTGTTCTCAGAGCAGTAGTTGCCGGGGGAAACACAGCAAGGAGACAAATTAGGCCAAAGATTGCAAAGCACACGCAGACTCTTAAAAAGCGCAACTTGAAATGTTGATTGCAGTCGCAATTCTCACAGACTGCTTTGCAACACAAAAATAGAAGGGTACCAAATGAAATTGTTTCCCAAGTAGCAGTGATCATAACTAAGGGCATTTCAAGATAAAGGCAAGTCGAGACTTCCACAAATGTCCCCATCCTCAAAGTAGAAGCCAGTACTGGCGATAGGAGTGGACCTAAATGAAGATGGTGTTTGTGGCAAGACTCAGTGGGTTTTCACTGGCTTCCTGTTTAGGGATACCAAACTCCAATTTTAACACCATTGCTCTTACTGGTTTTTTTAAATTGCTTTCTTATTATTCCCATTGTGTTCTCTAATTCCTAGGGCTCTAAGAGTCAGAATCACATATATGCATGTAATAAATGTACAGTCTTCATTAACCAATAGGGCCTGGCTCCAGGCTGAAAATGTGAATCATTTGAATCATTGAATTGAATCACTATCCAATGCCTTCTTGTTATTTCTGGTCATCTCTATTTGTTTGTGCTGTCTGCTATCCTCCACAGGTTTTTCTTCTTACTTGTGTCTAAATTTGTCGTGGCTATTTTCTGAAAAAATAAAATAAAATAAGCTGGCTCTTGCATGTTGATCCTAGCTACCCAGGAGGTTGAGATCTGAGGATTGTGGTTCGAAGCCAACTGGGGCAGGAAAACCCATGAGACCCTTATCTCCAATTAATCAGAAGTGGTGCTGTGACTCAAAGTGATAGATCGCTAGCTCTGAAGGAAAAAGCTCAAGGACAGTGCCCAGGCCCTGAGTTCAAGCCCCATGACCAGCAAAAAATAAAATAAATAAAATGATGGCTAAGTAATCAAATGAGCAAACTCAAGCTAGAGGAAAGGGCATATTCTGGGCTCTCAAAAGCTGAAAAATGAAAGCAGGGGACTAAATAAAAACTGAGTACAGTAAGAATATATAAATATAGAAGAGCATTTAGGATTGTCTAGCAGATTATGTTTCTGCAGTTCTACCTTCCTCTTAAATAACATTCAAATGCCCACTTTCCAATGCTCCCTGGGGGAAGGTAAAACCATGTATAATGTTACCTATTCTAAAGGATCTATTGGTCCTTTATTCAGAGGCGAAGGTTTAAATTCTTGACTTTCAAGGAACATTGCAGAAAGAACTCTCTCTTGGTGAGTCTGTAAATACCAAGCAACTGTGGTCTCCCAAAGTTGGCGGCACAGCTGAATCCCCTAGGGAGATTTATTTTTTTTTAAAAAAAATGCTACGGGGCTGGGGATTTATGTCTCCACAAGCTCTCCAATTGATTTTGGTGCTCAGCCAGGATTGTGGGCTGCTGTTAAAGTGGCTGCCTGGACATTTGCTGTGTTAGTTTCTGCTGCTTTCAGAGGAATTCAGTAGGTGACAAATCATTCTTGTGGAGGGTCATTGTGCCACTTACGGAAATGTGAGTGTGGTAGCCAAGGTTTGTGAGTGGCAGAAACAGAGTTCCAAGCAAGAGTCCACATCTTTGCATTTATGCAAACCTCTTCACAAAATGTTGCTGCTTCAGGCACTAAGATAGGAAAGGGGTAGTGGATAGGCTGGGACTGGTGGAGTTCTTTCCTAGTATGTGCAAGACCCTGAATTTGATCCCTACCACCACCAATAATAACCAAAAATAAGAAACCAATTAAAAATAATAAAAAATACTCTTTCCTCTTCAACACTTGCATCTTAGTCAGTCGATTTTTCCTCATTAAGTGGAGATCACATATTTATATCTTTATGCCAAACTTTATTTTTTAAATATCTGTAAGCTTAAGACAGTTATAAAGCCAGTAGAGTTTCTATGAACCCTAAGCCAAACTCTCTTTTGTCTCTGGTATAAACATTTTATATCACCATCACATTTTTATAAAAATGAAGAAATGAACAATGTGAAATGTTTTTAATCACAATCCTTATAGACTGCTTTGTAACACAAAACTAGAAGGGTACCAAATGAAATTCAGTCCCAAAGTAGCAGTGATGATAAATATGGGTCACCAAAGCATATTTATAAAAGTGGAGAAATGAACTTTGGGATTTGCCTAGATTTTCTACTATCTCAATTTGTTCGATTTTGTTGCTCCAACAAAATGCCTTAGACTTGATACTTTATAAAAGAACACAAATGTGTTATTGACAACTTAGGAAACTGGGAAGTCTGAGTTAAGGCCCCAGTAGGTTCAATGTGTGTGCTCTTCACAGACAGTACCTTCTCTATGTCTAGTATGGAAGGACCAAAGAGATTCCCTTAAATGTGCTTCAGAAAGGCACTAACCTAGTTCAGGAGGAAGGTATCTTCAGGGCCTAATTATCTCTTAAAAGTCCCTTCACTTAACACTCTTGCAGTGGGCATTAGGTTTCATCATATGAATATTGGGAGAGCCACATTCCGATGTGATACCTATTTTGTTCCAGTATGTAGTTGAAGATAATACATTGCTTATGGTCATTGTATCTCCTCAAATCTGTGACTCTTTCTCTAGATTTTTTATGATTTTGACACTTTTTTCTCTTTCTTTTTTCTTTTCTTTTCTTTTCTTTATATAAGTTTTTTTTATTGTGAAAATACTGTACAGAGGGGTTACGGTAACATGAGCAAGGTAATGAGTACATTTCTTATCAAGCATTGTTGTCTCCTCCTTTGTTTTCCCCCTATCATCCCAACCTTAACACTCTAAACCTGTTGGCCATTTCTCTTTCTCTCTCTCTCTCTTTTGCTTGTTTGCTTTCTTCTTTCTGCTTTGTCTTCCTCCTTCTCCTCTTTCTTTTTCCTTCTTTTTTTTCTTTTGGTGGTGCTGAGGATCAAACCCAGAACCTCATTCACGCTAGGCAAGCATTCTGGTTATACCTCTAGCCCCATCTCAACACCTTTAAAAAAGGAAGGTATTTTGTGACATGTGGTTCATTGTGAATATGTGGTTCACATATTCTCATGTGAGATGGATACTCTGAGTCTTGGGGACACACTTCAGAGGTGTTATGCCCTTCTGGTTGCATTACATAAGGGCCTTTGTTAGATTTTTGGCTGTGAGGGATGTGCAGTTTATCAGTGAAGGTGAAAACCCTTAATGAAATGAATGGTAACAGCCAATGACTCTCCAGCACTGAAGGGATTCCTGCACATGTGAGATCTTTACGACATCTTCCTATTCTGAAATCCCAAACTAGCAAGTGAACATCACAAATAGGAAGTCACACCTGACACAGGCATACATCTGGTAAAGGCCAACATTTAGAGCTAACCAGCTCCCCCAAAGAGTGACCTTCATCTTAGAGAGTTCTTGGGCTTTCCGGATGGAAACTGCATTCAGAGTGTGATATCTCTACAGTGCCGAGAGCTTCCCTCAATATGGAATCTTCGTATGTATTTCCTAAGAGACTTTGAGTGAGTGTTTGTTGTGGGTAATGGAAGTCATTGGGTGCTCTTGTGGTTTTTCTCTTTGTTACTAAAAATTAACTTGATGTGTAATTAAGTGGAAAGCAATCTAATTTGAAAGAAAATAATGACCCCACTCTAACCATCACTGTGGTTTGGATATATTAAGTAATCTTTATGTTGGCTTTAATTTCTGTAACTGTGAATCATAATCATATTGCCTTACATTGGAATCAAAAGGTATCTCCAGAAATAAAATGCCTTCCATTGGCAAAATCTAATGTAACCAGGTTAGACTAAATGCTGTATTTCAGCCTACTGTTCCTATGATAAAAGTGCTTTGTTATATAAATGGTGAAAAAAATGATAGTTAATGAACTAGTTCATTAGAAATGTGGCAAAGTATCTCTGGAGAGATGGGAGCACCATAATTATTCTGTAAATGCTGGGTTGGAATGTTCACTGCCTATCTTGGAAACCTATGATGTCATAGGAAATGCTTTTAGAGAACAGGATGGCTCTTTTAGTCCCAGAGTTTCTGCTTCAAGTCATGTTAATCTCACTTTTTGGCTTCTTTATCTGTTACACTAGCAAACTAGACATGACTTCTAAGAATCTGTTTTCTAAATTTTATAGTTCTTTGATTTTATTTTTTGGGATTCTAGCTAGCCTATATATAAAATAATTGATTCTACATGACTAATTTACTATTTATAAATACATTCTTCTGATAATTCCCTTGAGAATGGAGAGAATATTTGTTTTTTTCTACTGTTTTAAAAGGCAACTTATAAAAATCTTATGATGTGTTTAATCATTTCTCTGAAAATTTCCAACTTTTGTTTTATTTATTTCTTATTTGGATAAAAATCACTGCATTAATTTCAGAGAGGAGCTTAGTAGTGGAATCTGGTAACATTTGTAATAAAAATGATGTCATAGATGAATATGTATGCAATTAGATGCTTAAATTGTCTATCTGCCCAAGATGTTCTAAGATATCTTATTAGCATGAAAGTTGTAAAATATTGGAAAAATAGTTTCATTGTGATAAGCAAAGTCAACATATTTCCTGTAGCTGCAGGCCTGTTCACAAACAACATTAAAAGAAAAATCAAGTGACATAATGTCTGGAAAATAATTTCTTAATAGAAACAGGCTCAAGTGTATGATCTGTAGTTTTTCAAGTGCACACTTCTTTTTGGGAGGCCTTGTTGACAGATTTTCCCTGATTACTAAAGAAGTAGCTATTGTTTAGTTCTGAGCAAAAACAGTATCTGTTTGCTAGGATTTAGTTCATTCTATTTTCCTTGCCAACCAAAGAGAGAGTGTGTTACCCAATCAAACCAATTCCATTCCACAGATTTCTTCTCCTTTGTGTACCTTCTAGCAAACCCTTGAAGCTATAAACCAAGAGATAAATGGAGCTTTGTGATAGGCCAGATGTGTCATGAGTGACCATGTCACTACATGTTCACTGAAATCAATCTCATTTAGAGCTTAATTGTTCTTTAAGAATCACAGAGAGCTGAGCTTTATATGCCTTCAATGGTCTTGATCCTTCTAACGGTTTATGATCAACCGCGTTCAAATAACTAGGTGGACTGCTTGATTAAAAGTAAAAACAATGATCATCTATTAAAAACAGGAAAATCACATACTTTTCAATAATTCTTCCAACACATTTCACTGTGGATGCAGTGGGTGTGCTCTGTTGTTTGATGATATTTAACAGCAAGCCCTACCCATGAATTGCTAACGGACTAATTGCTAGAAGGCTAAAACACGGAGATGTGTAGGGTCTGCTCAGGCTTCTGGTATAAATACTTCCACCATGGCTAATTTCAAGCTCCTGTGGTTCCTACATATGAAATGGGATCAAATGTGTATGGGCAGCTCCCAGGAGCCAGTGCTAGCCAACTCTACTATACTACTGATTATGCCCATTACATGTGGCAATTCAAGACCACAGAGCCATGAGCATACAGAAAAATGCCTGCTTCCCTGGGTCAGCCAGGCCAGCTCTGCAATTTCAGACATACCCTTTTATTTTTTATAGCTGAACGTGGCTAAGAATAACTTCTGCAGAAAAGCAGATTAAGATCAACTTCTAATTCCTTTTTGATAAGGCTTTTTTTTTTCTACCAGTGTTAAGAAAACTGAGTACTTACAAATTGTGTAATTTTTCATCCCAAATTACATAGGTATAAAGGATTCTCCTGTACAAAATTAGAAAATGCACAAGGATTGCACTGCAATATGAGTTAGAATAAAACCACCATGAATGAATTGTTACTTAACTTTTGAATGAAGGGTAGCCTGGAGATCTTACCCAGCCGGGCTTCTTACAACTTTGAAGAAAAGTAGGGAGAGCTAGGGCTTTGTTCCTCTTTACTATACAATGTGACTTCTGTCACTGCCTTTCTATCTCTGGCTGGCTCAGTCTCTGTTTCTGTTGGTCTGTCTCTCTTTTCTGGAATAGACAGATCTCTTCCTAATTTTGGGCTCTTAATTTTAGCCTTACTTGTTATGTGTATAACTAAGAGCAGGAAAAACTACAATTCTGGAATTGGAAAAAATTCTTTGAGGGTGGTCTTCTGTTTCATGTTGTTTGCTGGAATCAAACTACAAATAAAGCTTTGTCAGGCTAATATTTTTTAAATGTCTATTTAAAATACCTTTCCCTCAAGCTATGGGTTTTCTTTTCCTCGTTTTGGGTGAGAATGATCAACCATTTAGATATTAGCATTGCAAATTTTTAAAAAATATATTTTATTGGACATATTTGAGTTACAGGATGTGGTGTTATACGTATAGCTAGATAGTAAAATAGGTTCTGCAACAGAACAAATGAATGAATCCATCATCGACCCAACCTCCATCTTCATGGCAGGAGCATTTGAAATCTTTTGGACATTTTCCCCCTTGGCTTTTCTTTTTCCTCCTCCTTTCCTTCCTCCCCTTTTGCTCTGCACTCCCTCTCCAGCTCTTTTCATGAAGAATGAGAAGACTAAACTCAGAAAATGAATTCTAATTGTAATACAAATACAGGAAATTCCACGGTTAAGCCTCCTATGGCAACGTTCACTTGGCCAGCAGCCTGCTGTACTTTGGACTTGTCTAATGTATTGCCTGCATTAGGGTAAGATACCAGATGTCCTCCATTAGGCAAGGCAGTGTCTGTTTTATGTTTCAGCTTTTTTGTCTTTTCCTCTTGATAATACTACTCCTCAAACGTTCCTATTAGGGCCACCCTGCTTTTTGGCTTATTTTGATTATAGAAAGGCTCACAGCTTCCCTGGCTTAGACTGTCTCCTGAGGTCCTTGAGCCTTCACATTTGATCAGAGATGAGATACAATAGCTCTCAAGGGGTAGCAGCAGCGATAAGGAACCATTCACTTCTGGGGCCCATTTCATCAAGTGACTTGATGATCCTGGGTTGCTTTGGAACCCAGAGTACAGCCAATATCCAGGGCTTTCTGCAGTGGGGAGAAATAAAGAAGGATTCCTTGATTGACTGGGCTTTTTATTCTGAGCTCAGAGGCAGCCTCTCCCAGTTCACCTGTGCATCCCTTGTCAAATCCATTCTTTAGCAAGAACCCTCATGAGTTGAGTTGGCTTAGCTAGGATCCCCCAGCCTCCAAATCTGCTTGCCCAGTCTGGTGCCTTTCCCTCCTCCATCCCCACGTAGGGGTGTCTGATGATCCTGATCTGTTTTACCCCAAGAGCTCTCTGTAGGCACCCACCTGTAATGCCATACTTGAGAGGCTGAAGCTGGAGCTGAGCTCGAGGCTAGACTGCACTGCAACAGAAAAGCTCCTATTGATGGGGTTTTGTTAGAAACTCCCTTCCTTCTCAGATATCTTGTCTTTCTCCTTGGCTATAAACCACATCCCCAGCCCCCTTCACCTCGTCTCTGCCACATTAGAGTTGAGGACAGTTTACACCAAGTTATCTTTTCCTCGGCTACAATAGAGGAAGAGTCCTGAATAAAACCCTTTATGACTATTTTAACTGCTGTTCAGCTCTGAGTTTTCAGAAGCAGCAGCAGCTGGAGTAAGGAAAAGACGGAGGCTAGATGAACAGGAAGTCATTTTCTCCCCAGGGGTGAAGGAAGTAACAAAAACAAATTTACTGGACATACTTGACATTACCCACTACCTTAATTGTTCTTAAATTGAGAAATCTGCCCTTCCCTTATTCTTTGGTCTTAGTCTTAAAGTAAAAAAAAAAAAATCATTAGCTATTCAGGAGGCTAAGTAAGATCTGGAGGATCTGAGTTCCAGGACAGTCCAAGCAGAAAAGCTTGCTAGATTCCATCTCCAAAATAGTCAGCAAAAACAAAAACCTGGGCTGGGAGAATAGTGCAAGAGGTGGAGCACCAGCAATGAGCAATAATGCTGAGCAAGTGCTAGGTAGGCCCTGAGTTCAAACTCCAGTACCGACGAAACAAATCAAAAGGCCTTGGCTTATTTGTGAACATTTTGTTTCCTAATTTCTACAACCAATGGAAAAAACCTATCCATCTGTCCGGATTCATTCTCTATTCTCTGACAATGCTCATTTATACATCCTACTTAGGGTGGATTTCTTAACCCAGAACACAGTTCTGCACTGTGAATCTTTATATCTGAAAGCACATCTGCAATATATTTTCATGGTGATTTTATGCTAATGATGAGATTCTAGGTTTAAATGTGTGCCAGCAAATAATCAAGTAGCTAGAGTATGATTAAAATACGTGGACTGGCCAAGCCCACCTTGGGGGGGGGTGCTGACCCTGTCTTACATCTTGACTCTCACCACCTGACATTCATTACCTGCCACCACATCTTCAGTTGGAGCTTTCAACATTCTGTGCCGCTTCTTACTTCTCTGTTTCTGCACAAACTATTCTTTCAATACCCTTGAGCTCTATTCCCATGACAATTTCAAAATCACTTTTTATTCAAATTGACAAGCCCATCAGATATAAAAGAGAAAATATCCAACAAGAGACCTTTTTTTGGACAGAATAAAAGAAGTAGCCTACTCCACACCAAAACACAGAGGATGAGTCAATATAGGTATTAAAATAGTGTGGGGTTAGGTGTCAATAGGATACAACATAATTCCAGAAATGGGTCACATGTAAATAAAAAATTTGATGTCTGATTAACATCTTTTTTTTTCTTTTTCTTTTGTTGGTCCTGGGGCTTGAACTCTGGGTTTGGGTGCTATCCTTGAGCTTCCTTTTGCTCAAGGTAAGACTCTACCATATGAGCCACAGTGCCACTTCTGGTTTTTTCAGTAGTTTCTTGGAGATAAGAGTCTCATGGACTTTCCTGCTCCAGCTGACTTTGAACTAGTGATCCTCAGATCTCAGCCTCTGAAATAGTTAGGCTTACAGGCATGAGCCACCAGTGGCTAGTTAACATTGCATTTTAAATCAGAGGAAGAATTATGCTAAGTGTAAGCTGAAACACAGAGGTGAGAATAACCTCTGCTTTCTTATAAGATTTCCTTGTATTTTAATTTATTATAAGCATCAATTACTTCCTCATGGTGACATTGATAGTCACTTGTTGTTTTCTTCTATAATTTCATCTGCCTTGGTTTGGGCTAACGACTGGATATTGTGTGTGAAAAGCCTGGACTTTGACATTGAGATTGAACTCTTAAACCTAGCTAGCCTGCCACTGAGTAGTTTACTTTTTTTGGCTTTGACACATGTCTTAACCTCCTGGTTTAACAATAATTTGTGTACTACAATGACTATATAATACAATTTTATATATGCACTCATACATGCATTTTGTGTGTGTATATGTCTACAAGTATACTCATTCTTACAATACAGTAGTTGCTCTATAAAAGATAAGTTTTATAGGAGAAAAATGAAGGAAGGGGTAACAAGTTTGACAAGAAAAGTTAATTATTACCTTACTTATGTAACTGTAACCCCTCTGTATATCACCTTGATAATAGCAATTAAAAATTAAAATACAGTAACAATTAAAATTAATAACAATAAAAACAATTAAAAATAAATACAATGATTAAATGGTTAGTCGATCAAGAAGATTAAGTAATTATATACATCTATGCTCATGACAACAGAACATGAAAATTAAACATATAAACAACAACAATAATAATAAAAATAAGTTTCTTTAATAGTTTAATTACTACATTTGTCCTCACTATTGGACTCTAATATTCAAAAGAGCATCAACCATGATCAATTTAGTTTGCATTCACTCCACAGTTCTCAGTGTAAAGGTTTACACACATTAGTGACCCTGTCAGAGTTTGTTTATTTGAAGTCTTGAGTTCCTTAAAAAAATAAGAATAGGCTTTAAAAAAAATCTGAACTTTAATTTTTGTACCTGTAGATGCATGTGAATTTTTTCCAAACCAAAATACTTTTACTGCAACAGTATCCTTTTCCTTTTCTAAGAAAAAAGATACTTTTAGCAATAAGGTCCCTGGCTTTGCTTTTGTGTCTTCTGACCACATAGCCATCAAGTGGTTGACAGGAAAACACAGATGCACAGTTCTGTTCCAGAGGGAGCGTTTGCTATCCTAACACTCAAGTGCTTGCAATTTTCAGCCTTGCTTCATCTGTAAGTGATTCCAGTTCAGAGATCAGGAAGAAGTGAAAGGTCAAGAGAATGTAGTTCACTGAGGAGTAGTTTGTACCAATCAGGAGCGCACAGAATGCTTAGGGAAGCCGAAGGTCTTCCTGTGGCTACAGGCACCATAAGGAAATTGATTTGTAAAAAGAGGAGATTTGAATGGGAAGGCAAATACAAATAAATTCTGTTTGTAGTTGTAAAAAGGAACAGGGAAGCCAAACTACAAAGCTGACCAAATGTAGTCATTTGTATCTCCCCCAGTTTAGTATTAGCAATTTGAATTAGTCTAAAGAACGTTGTAAGCAAGGGTATTTATGCTGTTATAATGTTGCTTTTATAAAAAGTTCTTAGTGGTATAAAAACCTCACTGAGGTGAACTTATACCACCAGGGGTAATTTGTGGAAATCGCAGCAGTTTCATTTGCCCAAGTAATACCTCATCAAGGTTACATTATTATGCCAAGTTCACAAGACCACAATGGCAAGAGGGAAAAGCTCTGGTTTCCCATGGATGCCCCAATGGCAAAAACCCTACCATTCCTGGTATATGAAATTGCTTACCTAGAATAGGATATATTATTTATGTTACATACAGTTGTGGAAAAGTAATCTTCATAGTATTGCCTTCCCCTTCCAAAATATAACTTCCATATGACAGAAACGAGCATTAGTAGCCCAGATTGATATATTTATACCACTTCTTCAGTCAATAACTAATTCTGAGTACTTTACCATCTGCTAGACATTGTGCTCTAGCATTGAATTAGCAGTGGCAAGTGGCAATGAAGTATGATATGAATGTCAATGATACATTATCATCAATATTGTGACAGGGAACACATGGTAGTGTCCATGGCACTCAAGACAATCTAATAGGGTAAGAATGGAATATTTAGGGTAGAAAAATACACGATTGAGAGACGCTTTGAAAGTTTTCCAGCAGCAGAGAAAAAAAAATGATCGCCTTTGGATTTTGTAAGATCACCTTGTGGTGAATAAACTGAATCACACGAAATGAAGGTAGGGTTATCTCCAGCCATTTGATGGAGGGAGATCTTTTTGATGCCCAGCTCCTTCATCCATTGGGAATACATAAAGGTGGTCTGGAAATGCACTGTGGATCTGTAACACTTGTAGGGAAACTGGTGGTCATCAGGGCTGTGCCAAACATAGACCTAGGGAAGACAATGGTTCATTGGCAGGCAAGCAGGAAGGAGTGCTACCCTCACTGGGGACACAGTTGTCAGGCATGAGATCTTCCTGAATTTTCTTTCACCCTCCTAGCTGTGTGTCTCTCTTGCACTTGCCCACGTTTGGTCTTGTGATCATTTTAGACTTTGACTCAGCAAACAGAATTCTGTTTTCCCAGTCTCTGAAAAAAAAACCTTTCTAAAGATCAACAAAACTTTCAAAACCATGCTTTGGGTTTCTTCAGATACATACACATTGTTGCCTATCTCTGAGAGATTATTTTTGGGGTGTTGGGGATTGACCACAAGGCTTTGGGGATGCTAAGCATGTAAACCTTCCACTGAGATGTCTCATATGATACAAAAAATCATGATAGAATGTTATTCAAAATACAGATCAGGATGACAATGTTTACTGAAGTAAAAGTCTACGTACTCGTGAAAGACTTACCAGTTTTTCCCACCCCAGCACCATTTTCAAGTGTAGGTATGTTATAACTCTTCACTATGTGGTCATTCGTCAGGTTTGACACCTGTGGTCCAAAGCAGATTCACCACAGCACTGGGCAGGCAGTGTGTTTTCTGTGTGACCAGGCAGCTGTTGAATGGCTTCATAGTAAATCTTGTATAAGAAGATTGTAAAGCAATAATATCAAATCAACACAAGGATGCCTTATTCCAGGAAGGTCCTTCTAGTTGAAAGTGATCATAGAACTGTCTTCAAATGGAACGGTATTTAAATGCTTTGATATTAATTCATCTCTAAATGTTAAGCCAGACTTAGGGATTGTTGTTGAGAGTAAAATACTCTAAGCATTCTGCTTTGCTTAATAGCTTGGTGCCAGTATTGAGACTTGAACTCAGGGTCTCAAACTCTTGCTTGGCTTTTTTTTTCACCCAAGGTGGGACTTGTTCTACTGCCAGAGGCACACCTTTACTTTTGGCTTTTTGGTGGTTAATTAGAGGTAAGAGTCTCATGAACTTTCCTGCCTGGGCTGGTTTTAAATTGTGATCCATAAATCTCAAACCTCCTAGTAGCTAGGATTACAGGCATGAGCCACTGTGCCCGGCTAGCTTTTGATAATCTTTGATAGTCAGAATCACAAAGAATTATTACACTCTGGGAGAATAATTCTAAGACTTGGATACAGTTACTTTTTATTTTGCTTTGATACAAAAGAAAAATGTATATAATGTAATTAATTTCTATTACTTTCTAATTTTTGCTTGCTCTCTCTGTATTAATTTTATTTTTAACTTTTGCATGATTTATGAAGTTGTATATTTTGCCTACACATATCGTGTGCTCATATTTCTTTTCTTTAAACTTTTAGTGTGATTTTCTTTTAATACTACATTTAATAACTACTTTTAATAATTAAATTATAGTTCATATATGTTGGGAAAATATATTTCAGTGATCATTTATAATTAATGAAGTAAGTTCTAATGTTTAAAATGGAATAGCATTTGAAATTAATAAACTTGTGAAAACACATGATGTAAAATTTCTTGGCAAGTGTTTTTAATCTGATATAGGATGAATGATTTAGTTAAAAGCAAACTTTTGCATGAATCTGCAGACTTGAATTATTTTTTTTATTAATTTCCTTACTATTTCATGAAAACTGCCAAGTGTTTTTCAAGTTTTATTATGATTTTTGGTCTTATATAGTTGTTAAAAATTGTCATTGTTGTTGCTTTGATAAAGGTATCGATTTTTGGTGTAATCTTCACACAGTGTTTCTTGATTTTTTTTTTACAATGGATACCTATTGACATTTAAGGGTAGATTATTTTTAATACAAAACCATAAAAATGTACCAGGATACCTTCAAAGGAATGCCGGATCAATGTCTTTTTGCAAAGAAGAGAATATTCAAACTTATGAACCCTGGTCCTCTGTATCTTTCTGGATTCTTCTACTTTAGGACTGCAAACAGAGGAATTTACAATGGAGGTATTTTCTTCTAAGTGAGGATTAAAGATGAAATGCTTCTCTCTCTAGAGAGACTTCTTTAGGATGCTGTTCTTCAGGATCATCTTTTTGTCCTTGGACATGTGGTAAAGCAGCCCATGGACCAGAAACAGCTCCTGCACAGAACACCACCTGGGATCTCCTCTTTGTCAGGAAGACATCAAATGAAATAAAACCAGCTTGGTTATTAGCAAGCCATCGTAACACAGCCTTTGCTGAGTTCACAAGGAGTCATCTTTATACCCATTTACAAAAGACTTCTAATCTGCTACACACTTCGTGGTGAATAATTTTTTTTCTGTCTTTGACACTCACCTGTTAATATTATTTTCTCCAAGCCAGACTGTCTAGGCTGGTTCTACACATACATAGCTGTGAGTTTGCATTTCTTGAGGACATATGCCCTGCGCTTGTTGGGTTACATGAAACCCTTTCTTGTGTTGAACACAAGAAGGCTGTGATTATGGAGACCACAGATTCTCACATTCTTAACCAGTTCCACCTGGCCAATAAACAGCAAAGCCAGGACAGCTTCTCTTCTGTGTGGGTTTTCTACTTTATGGGTAATAAAACTGTATTGGTGTGATTTAGGAATTCCTTTGAAGCCTGCTAGTTTACTGTATTGGTATTTCAGGGATGTTGGCAGTCCCTGGTGAGCGTTCAAACTGGTGGTGTCCCTGAACTGTGGCAGTGGTAGTTTGGCAGTGGTAGTTTCCCATGGAGGGAACACAACTTAGTCACATGTTTTCTCTTACTTACAAACAACAAGGGGAAATGTAGAAATGCCATTACTGAAATGAACAAGGCCCAGAGTGGAGAGATTTTTTTCAGACCTAGAGAAACAACAGAAGGAAAGTTGGGAGAAGAGAGGAGAAAGGGAGAAGGGATGCACTGGAGTTTTTCTTTAACCCTGAAAATATGGAACAGTTCTTTGTAGTGGTCCTTAGTTAAAATTCTAACATATTTATAAGGTGATTTTTTTGTTGCTTTGTATGTCCCTCCCCCATGGTATAACCTCTGTTTCCACTGTATTTGATGGTGGTATAATTTGAGGAGAGGAAGGGGAAAAAACAAATTGTTTAAATAGGGATACAGGTGGACCCATTGCAACAATGAGATGTGCAAGATGCTATGTCGAAAATGAACTTTACAACTTTGATGGGGGGGATGTAGAATGGGGGGAGTGTAGTCGTGGAGATGGGAGGGAAGGGATGGTAGGGAAAAACAAAGGAGGAGGCAACAATGCTTGATAAGAAATGTACTCATTACCTTGCTCATTTAATTGTAACCTTACTGTACGGTGTTTTCACAATAAAAAACTTATTAAAAATTGCTGCCAGTCTACAAATTAAAACAGTGAAGGGCATCCTTTGCCTTGTGTGTATGTGTGTGTGTGTGTGTGTGTGTGTGTGTGTGTATGCATGTGTGCATATGTGTGTGTGTGAGAGAGAGATAGAGTGTGTGTGAGAGAGAGAGAGAGAGAGAGAGCACTCAGAGTCTCCTGTTTTTGCTTGGCTTTCTTGTTTAAGGCTGGAACTCTACTACTTGAGCCACATCTTTACTTCTGACATTATTATTGATTGTTAATTGGAAGTGAATCTCTTCAGAACCCAGCCCCCTGAGTAGTTAGGATTACAGGTGTGAGCCGCCAATGCCCAACTATTCTTAACCTTTCTAGCCAGGAGATGATGTGTCCTGTAAGGTTTTCAGGAAAGAAAGAAACATTAAAACATTCTTTTATTCTCTTTCTAATTCCAAGGTTTCTTGGTGGTGGTGGTGTTCTTCTGGATTTCTTGGTAATTAATTGAAGACAAACCTCATGAACTTTCTGGACGGGCTTGAAACCACAATCCTCAGATCTCATCCTCTTGATGATTACAGGATTACAGGTATGAGCTCCTGGTGCCCAGCTATCTTTTTATTGTTGGTGGTAATTTTTTTCTAAACAACTTGTGTAGTAGTATCTTTGAAGTGGGAAAGACAAGTCAGACAAAAAGAGAAGTAACTGATATTGACCCCAAAAGTGAATTCTTTGTGAATTTGTATACCTCTGCTTGGTTGGCACTATTCATCTTAGAAACACACTTAATCCACATTCACCAAAGACTCCTTGGGAACAGTGCTATGACATGCTTCCCCTTGTTTGTATTCTGATGCATGATCTTGTCTGTGGTTAATTATTAGGGCTGCTTCTTGGATAGAATAAATGCTGTAAGTCTGAATATCCTTAGATCATCATAGGTATATAAACTGGCTACCGTTTATTTATTTATTTAAATTATTTTATTGTAAGGATGATGTACATAGGGGTTACAGTTTCACAAGTCAGGTAATGAGTACATTTCTTTTTGAAGAATGTCACCTTATCCCTCATTATCTCTCAGTTTTTCCTCTCCCAACTCTCCTTTCCCCCAGGCTGTATAGTCCATTTCCAACATAGTGTTACTGCTGAATTAGTTCACCGTTTGTCCCACAATTTTTGCGCTTCCGCTTCCAGCCCCCAAAACAGATAAATTTACATATGAGAAATAATGTACAGAAATCAAATACAGCAACAAAAGGGAATAAACCAAAGGGGGAGGGAGGAAGAACCGCAAATAGCACAATAATAGACCTCTTGCTTTCTTTTCGTGGAGTTCATTTTGATAAGCATCACATTATATAATCATGTGCACATAACTGTTGCAGGCTACAGTTTATAAAACCCTTCAGGAATGTTCTCCAATAGACAAGAGAGGCCTCTTCCCTCAATGTTTAGTGCTCAAAAGTTATTTGCTGAATACATGAAAATTGTTCAAGTCATGATGCGCTTTCAGAGACTTGAATTCTTCTCTTGAATTCATTGATGTACCTTAATATATTTAAAAAATATTGTTCACTTAAGATGTAAAACCCAGGAAAGATTTAGCAATCCATCTTGTACGTGGTTAAAAAAAAACATCAGAGACAGCTTAGTATGTGAAGAATGGACACAATGTACGTGTGTGCACCCACACACTCATGCACAAATGTGTCTACAAGATCCATTTGACAAGCATATACCTAGCACCTATGATGCTTGTACATGCTTGGTACCATACAAATGAATACTGTACTCTTCTTACCCCTGAGTGTAGGGGTGCAGAGTACAAGGAGATAATAGAATTTCAAATTAAAAATTGCACTAAAAAGCATAAAAATAATAGCATAATAAATGAAAATAAATTACCATCAAAAATGATAGTTCTGTAAGGCCTTTTAAAGAGCAGCTGCTTAGCAAGGCTGTCCTCTCCTGACTTCTGTAGTAGCCCATGACACATCTACCCATATCACCCTTTAGCTTGCTATCTGTTTCTTTCCCTTTTCCCTGACTCAAGCAGAGATCTTCCTGTCTCTTTCATTCACAAAGACACCCCGAGCACCTAGAACTCTGTCTAGCTGAGTGGGTAGTTTCTTAATAGAATGAGATAGTTTCCAGCATAAACCACAAAGGATTTTTAAAAATGTATCTTCTTTGATGATTACCAGGACACTGGTGATCTCCAGATTGCTGCCTTTTATCAGATTCTTTCTTGATCTTTTGACTATGACTAGCTACAAAGATGGCTTCAGAAATGGCTCAAATAACTTGTAGTTTAGATTTTTTTTTTGGTACAGCTCTTAAAGGCTGACAATGCTGTCTTACAGACAGGGGACTGGAGCCTAGAACCATAGTGGTTCTGTAGCTTTAGATATATTGTTTGAGTGGTACAGTATTTAGTGTGGGTGGTGGGTTCTATCATAATAATGCAATGATCTTACTTTGTCCATATTAAGTGTTCAATGAAAAGAAATAATTATTCTGGCAGTTGGAATTCCTGGGGTTTGAACTCAGGGCCTTTTACTTTTGCTCTGCCACTTGAGCTTCCAGCCCTTCTAAGTTTAGATGATTATCTTTTAGATCCCCAGGCAGGCCACTGGGACACAGTCTTTCTGCATATGTCCTCCCATGTAGCTGGGACTACAGACACATGCTACTCTGACCACCTAATTTGTGGAAATGAGGTCTTGCTAACTTTCTGTGTAAACTGACCTCTAACCACAGTTCTCGCAACCTCTGGCCCCCAAATAGCTGGGATTATAGATATGAGCCACCCTAGTCTGATAGTTGAAATTTATATAATACTACTGAAGATAATCCCATTTCTAATACTGTGGTATAACCACTATCACCCTATAGAGAGTAAGTATTCATTTTTATTGTGACATTTTCCCACTATATGTATCAGGTAAGAACTACCCAGGAAAGAACAAGCAACTGTTTACATGAGTCATAGGTCAGCTTTCTGTTCCTTGTTCATCATCAAATGAACTACTTTAAAAAGGTTTTCCTTTTACACATGAGACCAGAGTCTGACCACTCTGAATGTCACCTAAACTGATAAGAGAGCAGACCCTAGAGAGCAGACCCCATTCCTACGTAGCCTTTGTCTGTCGCTCAGCCGCCAGCACCTCTCACAACACTTCAGAACATTCCTGGACGTGATGGCCTGGATGCTGACTGTATGATCTTGGGTGAGTCATTTCTTTGCCTTTTCTCAACTATGTGATTCTTCATGTTTCACAATGACATGATTCTTCACATGCCTTCAAGGTTGACACTGCTATGTGAAGAAGACAATGTTGGCTGATTTTTTGTGAGCTTAATACGTTCACTGGAGACACATAATATGTAGCAATTGGCTACTTTAAACAGCCAGACCAAAATGCCCAATTTATGAGCTCTTATTTACACATAAATAAGATGAGGAGGAAAAATAGTGTTTACCAAGGTATGATGATACTTGTTAAACTCCTCCAATTTAGGATGAGTAGCAAAGGAACAAGCTAGTAATATTGAGGAAAATTGGGCTACGGGATGTTATTTTCTTCAAAGTTTCTCTTACTGTGTATCGTATGTATTATAACGCAGGCTTCACTTTGTTCTTTCACAGTGCTCTAGCATTTCAGATGGAATGTATTAATTAGACATGACAGGCAGCCTGGGTATAGTACCTTTGAAGAGGCTCTTTGCAAATACTTGAGTGCTCAAAACAAATGCTAATACTCTAAAATCCAAAGAAGAAAACCCTATAACGAACACGATAAATGTTTAATTAAATATCTGTAAAACACAATATTAAGCCAAGTTCATTAATTTTTAAAATTAGTGTTCATAAAACTTGCATGACATTTGGAAACAATCTGTGGTTTTGATTTCTTCTTGCCTGGGAATTCCTGAGTTTGCAAAATGGTTATCATAAAACTACAACCCATTAGGAATTCAGCAAGACATCTCATCTAAGAGCTTCTGGAGAAAAGTTATCAAAAAGTTCATCCAACATTTTGGACTCACAGAAATCGAGTTTTATGTGCAATATGAATATATTTTAAACATATTGGGTGGTGAGGATAACAACAACATAAAAACAATACCAGTATCAAAGGTTTATTATGTGGCAAATATGAACCTGAGCTCTTGTCTACTTAATGTGCCACTGAATTTTTTCTTCTTTTCTCCCTCTACTTTTTTTTTTTACTTGAACTTTGGGTGTTATGCTGTTCAGGAAGCGCTCTACCACTTGAGCTGCAGCACCACATTTGGTTTTCTGATGGTTTATTGGGGACAAGGGTCTCATGGACTTTCCTGCCAGGGCTAGCGGTCCTCAGATCTCAGCCCCCTGAGTAGCCAGGATTACAGGTGTGAGTCATTGGTGCCTGGCTTCCCTCTACTTTTTTTTTGGGTCCGGTTGTGGGGCCTGAACTCTGGGCCTGGGCGCTGTCCCTCAGCTCTTCAGCTCAAGGCTAGCACTTTACCACTTGAGCCACAGCGCCACTTCCTGCTTTTTTTTCTTTTTGCTTATGTGGTGCTGGGGAATCGAACCCAGGGCATCATGCATGCAAGGCAAACGCTCTACCACTGAGCTACCTTCCCAGCCCCTTCCCTCTACTCTTTATATAATCAATTTCCAGTCCAATATTGAAGACCACCCAATTGCTGTTCCCTCCATTAGTAAATGCTCACCTTGAACTCCGAATCCAAAATTTCACTATCTCTGAATTACACTGCATCAAAAGTCTCCCAGTGGGTATTTTTCCCTTTAAATGTAAAAGTCTGCTTTAAGCCTCTCAGTGGCTCTAAATGTTAGTATGATAAAGTACTAAATCCTAAACATGACCTGTCAATCTCACACATTTCACAACCAACCCTTTTCTCAGGGGCCTCATCTTTATGCTCTAGCTGTAGGAATGGAACATGTCTTGTAGTATCCTGCCTCAGGGACCAAGAGAGAGAGGGCACAAGGATTACTCAGAAAACCTTGAGAGTAGCTTAAGACTTATAGAAATCTGATGTTATTATCAAAGGAAGAGGGGAGACTTCTCCTGAGAGGGAAAGGAAAAGACAGACATTTGCTGAGACTGGATGATGTGGGCAGGTCTGCTGACATGCCTGGTGTGCTGTTGTACTAAACACTGCAGCCCTCTGGGAGGCTGACTTCAGGACAGAAGGCCCAAGTGGGAGGCTCAGGGCAGCCCAGCTAACAAACACAGCATTGGGATTTGGAACTTGCTTCTGAAGTGAGTGTTTCTATTCACTACACTCCCTGCCTTTTTCTTTAACCACTGCGTGATCTCACTCTGCTTCCAGAGATTGAAGACACCAAAGGCCTACCTAATAAATGATGGGCAATAGAATCCTAGGGTGACCCAACTCTGCTCTAGGGCTTTCCTTTGAAGACCACCCACTTCATCTGGGCCCTTAGAGGGTTCATGAAGAGGCTGTGTGGCCATTTCCAAATATACCCATGTGCCCAGTGGCATCCTATGGCCCATGTTAGTAGAGTATAACACTAGTACTGAAAAATCGTATATACAGATCCTTCCACATGATTTCTCTAAGCATTTTTTCCTCTGAAGAAAAACGAACTAATTGTTGGTTTAAACTATACAGCATTTCTATGGCTTTTAAACATACCCGAGGTCATTTCTTTGTTTAGTTTTAATAGCATGTAGTTAGAAACAAGTTTTCACTCAAGCAAAGGAGGCAGGTATGCATGGAGGCTGGTAGCTGTTTACCACCAGCCAAGGACATTTTCATCTCAAACTTGCTTCCCTGCATGAAGGAGAAGATAGTGGCTAGATGGTTAGTGCATGTGTGAGGGAGAAGGTCAAGTATCAAAGTTCCTCAGAAGCTCTGCCATAATTGTACTTCCTTTGTTGTTTTTTTCTACATAGGGCTTTTAAAACTCTGCTTAAAAGAGGTAATAAAGTTTGGGACATCTCCAGATATGTCCTTTGAGCTAAACAGAACACAACAATGTCCTCCCTAATATTTCCTTCTAGAATTTTCTTTTTGCTTATGTGGTGCTGAGGAATTGAACCCAGGGCCTCAGGCATGCAAGGCAAACGCTCTACCACTGAGCCACCTTTCCAGCCCCCTTCTAGAATTTTAAAGGAACTGCACAAGAATATTTATTTACTTACACCAGTTCGCTTTGTCTGTCTAAAGAAAGTTTTCAGCATAGATATTTCTATTGTATCCCATTTCCCAAAGAGCAGAACCCAGCATACAAAATAGTCAACTTTTGGGTTTTAAAAAGTATTATATGCTGGGTGCTGATGGCTCATGCCTGTAATCCCAGATATTCATGATGCTGACATTTGAGGATCACAGTTCGAAGCCAACTCCAACTGGCAGACAAATCTTACAATATTATCTCTACTTAATAAGTAAGAAAGAAACAAAACAACAACAACGAAAAACCACTAAAGTGAAGGTGTTGCTCAAATGGTAAAGCACCAATCTTGAATGAAAAAGCCAAGGAAGGGCCCAAGGCCCTGAGTTCCAGCCCCTGTGCTCACACGCAGACACCCTCACCGTATAGGCAGGCATCACAACAGCCCAGGAAGAGATAATAGGCACTAACCTATTCGAAAGGAAGCCAGCATCAGTCTGCATTTGGTTTTGTTCCTAGGCCTTCCATTTCTCATCTATATCAGGCCTGCTGGAACTTGTAACTCCTCAGAGATAATGGCCATAGACGGGCCTCCTCCAGGATGGGACAGAATTGCTGAGCCAAAGGCTGGGGAAAGGGCGTGGTGGTGGGGAGGGGGTATGGGTGTGTGAGGGGGTGTGCTCTACCCAAAGCTGTAACTGTGGGAGGGCACCCGTGGTACTGGGAACTGGAGTCCAAGGAATCTAGAGCTGGAAGGAGTTCTGCTATTGTCTATTTTGTGACCTTGACCAAGATTTCTAACCAAGTTCCTTGCCTGGGCTTTCACTGAAGTAGTCATGATTTTTCTCAACATTTTGGCCTTCCTGTGCTTTAAACCTAGGGCTTGACACTTGCTGGGAAAGTATTCTATGGCTGAGCCATAACTCCAGCTCTTCCCTCAACATTTTAGTTTTGATTTTAGTAAAACTCTTCAATTTGTCTATGGTAATTAGGAATATAATGCATTTTGCATAGAAATGGAATAGCTACAAACAAAAGGTCTAGCTCATTTGTGGAGCTTACATTTACTCAATAATTTTTTTTGGGGGGGTCCAGTCGTGGGACCTGAACTCTGGGCCTGGGCGCTGTCCCTCAGCTCTTCAGCTCAAGGCTAGTACTCTACCACTTGAGCCACAGCGTCACTTCCAGCTTTTTCCTTTTTGCTTATGTGGTGCTGAGAAATCGAACCGAGGGCCTCAGGCATGCATGCAAGGCAAGCGCTCTACCACTGAGCCACCTTCCCAGCCCCTCAATAATTTTAATACAACTCAGCAACATAGCTGATAATTACGTTAGAATAGGCCTAACATTATTTGTTACTAAGAAGTCTGGGTTATATTCCAGGTATGTTATGCAATAGTTAGAAATTGTAGTTTGTGTTACTTATAAAGATGTTTTCCTCATTCATCTTTTTGATAACTTCTTGGAAGAAAGATAAAGAATTACTGCTTTTTTTTAATAACACACAAGTTGTAATCTGCTGTCTGAAAGATTAGTTTGATCCCTTGATTGTTAGAGGCTTTACTTCCACACAAGTCCCCAAACTCAGTTTGTTTTTAATCCCTCTCTCATTTCTGACATTGCCCTAGTCATAGTCAGAGGGACACTCACACTTAACTATAATTCTCTTCTATATTGTACTACTATAAAAAAGAAAACTATTGGTAAAGCTTAGAATTTTTCAATGTTTGTTCCCCAAATATACTTCTTTTTTCAGGTCACCAGTGCTTTTTGGTGACATTGATAGATGAAGTAGCAGGTGCTTTGCAAGGATAGGTATCTTACTGCAAATGTAATTGATTGTGGCATGAAAGCCTTTCATGATTATGACTCATGACTGAGGACAAGGTAAAGAGATTGCACCTTCTGTTCTATCAACATATGGGAAATCAATATTTGAGGGACCACCCGCTTTAGAGGGGGTTGTATACATTGGAACTGAAAGTAGGATTATTTAAGCCTCCTTTCAAGCTTTGAAAAAGTGTTTATGGTAAAGAGCATTAGTTAGATATGGAGTTAGTGAAATGCAGTATATACTCTAAAGAAAAAAGCATGACTTATGAGGACAGGCTCTGGAATTACATTCCTTGGGCTCAAATAACCTTCTAGGGGGAAAGTGGGTGTATATGGTCAATGTTCTTTATCTGCATGTGTGAAATTGTTTTAGGAAGGGTGAGTAGAACATGAGAAAGTGCTACAAAGAGGTGAAAGAATCAAAATACCTTGTTCACATGTGTAGAAATTTCAGCATGAAATACCCCCATGGACAGACAACTAATTACAAGAATAATGAAAATTTATCTTCTATTGCTACATAGCTAGGTATCCATACAAAAGTTACTTACCTCCCTTCCTCAATTACCTTGCCCACAAAATAAGGATGACAACAGTAGCCATTTCATCTGTTATAATTAGAGTTGTGAGTTAACTCTTGCAAAACAGAACAGTATGTGATACATAGACAGCCCTCCATGCTGTCATTATCACAAAAGGACATTATCATTTCTTCTTTCTTTCATGCCTGACAAACTCCTACTCATTGTTGACTAGTTCATTGTCCTTTCCATGAAATTCTTCCTGATAGCTATTTGCTTCCCCCTGGAAAGTTCATATTAAGCTACTTCTAAAAATGTGCCTGTGTATTTTTCTTTAACAGTAGCTATGAAATACCATAGATCAAAAACAATTTAATTTGAAGAGGAATGCTTAGCACAGTGCTGAGTATCATAGGCTCCTGTAATTAATGAATAGATAAAAAGTGAGAAGACATTAAAATCCTGAATGCTCAAAAATTTCCATTAGTGGAATTTTCATATCTGATTTCAAGGGACAGGACATAACTGAAACAGAGGTCCATTAAAAATGGTGTATGCCATTACCTTCAAGCTCTGTGTGCAAGCTCTGTGTGAAACATCAATGTGTAGCCTTGGAATTCAACCCCAAAATAGCTCATGTAAATATAAATTCAGATAAAGAATATTCAACCTATTCCTAACTGACCATAGAAAGAAGCTTCACATTTATTTGAAGTACAATGGAACACTATAAAGTTGTCAAACACCAGAGAGATGTATCTGCTTTGTATTTTGTGTTTATATTAAATGGGATAAAAGCCAGGCACTGGTGGTCCATGCTTATAATCTTACTTTGGAGGCTGAGATTTAAGAATCGTGATTCTAAGCCAACCTGGGCAGAAAAGTCTGTGAGTCTCTCATTTTCAATTAACTAGCAAAAACTTAGAAGTGGAGGTGTTGCCCAAGTTGTAGAGTATCATCTTTTACTGAAAAAGCCAAAAGAGAGCTGAAGACCCTGAGTTCAAGCCTCAGAACCAGCATGCACTCACACACACACATATACACAGAGTAATTTTGGTATGATAATGGTAATCTGTTGAGGAAGTCTTATAGTGAAAAGAGAAGATGCATGGCCCTTCAATAAAGAGGTGATAGAGAGGAAGAAAAAATAATCGAAGAAGAAATGTTCAGAGGAAGAACTACATAAGTTTCAAGGGAGTTGTATGCAAAGGAAGACCAAGAGAATTATAGATACTTCTTAGGTTTGGGGCATGAGATTTAGATAAACAGCCACATTTACTGAGGAGTGGAGGCCATAAGAAAGGTCATAGAATAAGAAAATTTATAGATGGATGAAAGTATTAAAGAGATAGATCCTAAACAGTTACTTAGTATCTTTTCTTTTTGTTGGTCATAAGGTTTGAACTCAGGGCCCAAGCACTATCCCTGAGCTCGTTAGCATTCTACCATGTGACCCCCAGCTTCACTTTTTTTTTTTCTTTCTAGTAGCTAATTGGAGATAAGGGTCTCACAGACTTCCCTGCCTGGTTTGGCTTTGAACTGTGATCCTCACATCTCAGGCTCCTGAGTATCTAGGTTTACAATTGTGAATCAATGAGGCCTGGCTCTTACTTAGTATCTTACTTATTCACCATTTCAATCCATGAAGGATTTGAAACATTTTACAATGGGAACACATATTGTAAATAGTAGTTAAAGAAAGTAAGAGCAGAGCCAGGCACCGAAGGCTCATGCCTATAATCCTAGCTACTCAGGAGGCTGAGATCTGAGGATCATGGTTCAAAACCAGCAAAGGCAGGAAAGTCCATGAGACTCTAATCTCCAATAACCACCAAAAATCTGTAAGTGGTGCTCAAGTGGTAGAGTGCTCACCTTGAGCTGAAGCACTGAGGAACAGTGCTCAGACCCAGAATTCAAGCCCCATGACTGACAGGGGGGAAAAGAAAAAGAAAGTAAGAGCAAGTAGAGCTGAAGAGAAATACAAGCAGAAGTAGAAAGTCAAGTACAGGGAAGTAACCATATCTGCAGATAATTAGGCCTCAAATGGTTACTGTTATTTATCATCTTCAGATTTGGCTCTGAAGATAAAAGGAAGACTTGGCCAGTTGCTTAAATTTTATTATTGGGTCAGAGGAGGCATGCCTGTTCCTCAAGAGAGACAAACTTTTTCAGGCTTCAGGGTTTTTGGTTGGTTGTTTGTTTTGCCAGTACTGGGGCTTAAACTTGGGGCCTGGGTACTGTCCCTGAGCTTCTTTTGCTCAAGGCTAGCACTCTACCACTTGAGCCACAGCACCACTTCTGGACTTTTCTGTTTATGTGGGACTAAGGAATCAAACCCAGAGCTTCCTGCATGCTAGGCAAGCCCTCTACCACTAAGCCACATTCCCAGCCCAGGCTTCAGGTTTTAAAGGAAGTTCTTCACAATGAGGCTCAGAAGAAGAGTGTGCGGAGGAATGTCGATGTGAGAATTCTGATTCAATCTCAGTCCAGGGCCTTCTTAGGAAAGGATTGTATTGGATACACATTTGAATAGCACCTACAACCTGAGAACTGCATTGATGGTTTCTAATTCTCAAATTCTCCTAATGGGCTGTCATGATTCTCTGCGGTGGAGAGACTGACCTATTGATTTTGTAACAGATTTCCCCTTGTTTTGCACTGAGGGCTCTGAGGGTTAATGGTCTACACTAACTGCCTACTTAACGTGAGCTGATAAAGGTTTTGGCTTGTTTAGAAAGCCTGCCATGATTTTTTGGGTCCAAACTTCAAAGGCATACTACTTTGTTTTCTCCGCCTCTCCCCCCTCGATATTTTATTTCTTAAAAAATTATCTTTCCTGTGTGTCCCAGGAGACAAGCGCTTTGCCAGACCATGTGTAGTGGCATCTGCTATTGAGGATTGTATACTCGTGCAAGTCTACACCCACCAGGTCATCTTGATCTTTAGGCCATGTCTCAAGACACATGTGTTCATTTAAATAGCTGGCTTATTTTGTAGTTAAAAAATAGCAGTTGGGCAAGTCTATTTCTCTGAGGTAGATCTGGAGAAGTATTTTATCTACCATCTGTGGTTAAGGGTGCAGTTAATAATTTGAACATGGGGATCTTTCCTGAAATGTACTGCAGATGTGGAAGGAGAACTTTACAGGAAAGAAATGTACTCCAAGTTCTAATGAGATCACTTCTCACAATAAAATATTCAATCAAGTAGCATAAATATTTCAAAAGTGTTACCTTTATGTGTGTGACAGAAATACTCATACTATAAAGAAATTGTGGTGGGAGCCATCTATAAAATTCATAGAGATGTGAATTTAATCGCTTAAATGCTGAGGTATGAAATATTTAGGATGAATGATGCAGATATTTCATGTGCTACGCTACAATATGCAGAATTATAAAACCAGTATCCCAAAGAAGAAAAGCATAGATTAGTAAAAAAGGGTTTGTGTTTTCAAAACAATTGTATGGAAGTCAGAGGTAGTTTTGAGTTATTAAGATTATGTGAGTAATGAATATAAGGCATATTGACATGTGAATAATTTCAAATTGTATTGATGTATGTAACCAGAATTATCCTTTTCTTTTCCCTTGTGGTGGCAGTCATATACCCAGTTTTTTAAAATCATAAAGTACATAATGATATTTATGAATGCATTTCTTTTTCATGCTAGGGATTATTTCCAGAGTCACACAATTTAGGCAAACAGTCTCCCTCTGAGCTCAAATATTCAGACCTGTCATGGTATGTCTGCGTTAATTTACACAAATATTTACTGGACACCTATGACAAAAGCCCTGTTACAAAGACAAAGATGACTTCCAGTCTAGTTAGGAGACAGTTTAGACACAGCTAACTACTAAAAGAACATATTAATGGATGTTTTAGTGTGGGATCAAAAGGACAATGAGAGAGGAAGAGATACACAGACTTTATGAACTTATAAAAAGAACTTTGTGGAGCTGAGAGCATTTTAAAGAAAGAAATGGCTACAACTTTTGATCACTGGAGAAGAGTAGGTTAGAAAATCATCGGGAATGTATTTCAACATATTTTCATTTCTGTTCACTACCTCCTGATCTTCATAAATCTCCATTATTAGAAAGCCCTATCAAATGCCACAAAGAAAGATTCCATGCTTTCACTTGTTTTAGGTATTGACTTATTGTATGATGGCTTGAACATTACTGTTACTCTTAGTGGGGGAACAAGTCCCTGTTCATTCATTCACTTGTTCTTTTTTTTCATTCACTTGTTCTTGTCATCCACACTTTCCCCTCTTTGCCACGGAAGCAGTAGAGAGGAAACCTTTGCAAATGATATCTGGGGACTATTTTGCTCTGGGTAAATTAGTGAGCTTCTGAGTCTGGGTTTTCTTGTCTCTAGAAAAGATGTTAATCTTGTCATCCTCCTTGTTCTGTTTCAGGATTCTGTGGGTTAGTTTGAGTAAAACAACGCATTCTTCACCTATGTGTTCAGGAGACTATCACTATAAAAGATGTTGGGGGCTGGGGAATGATGGGGGCTCACTCCTGTTAATCCTAGTGACTCAGGAGGCTGAGACCTGAGGATCATGGTTCAAAGCCAGCCCAGGCAGAGAAATCTGTGAGACTCTTACCTTCAAAGAACTAGAAGTAGTGTTGTGGCTCAAAGTGATAGAGGGTAAACCCTGAGTGAAAGAACTCAGAAACAGTGCCCAGGCCCCAAGTTCAAACCCCATGACAGACCAAACAACAATGACAACAATAAAACCCAGAAGACCCAACCCCTCCCCAGCCCCCCCAAAAAAAGAAAGATGAGGGAAATTAAAATGTTCATATAGGAATAATTTGGTTCTTCTTGGTATCAAGTATGGCTATTTGTGAAATCAACTGAGCCATTAAATACATGGGTCATTTTTATAGATTGTAAATTACGTTCTTCAACAGTATGGTTGCATTCATTCACATAATTCATTTATTCTCTCAGTTAGGGAATATTTATGAGTACATAATTTAAGCTATGGCATGATGTAAGGTTGGGTGTGCTGATAGACAACATGTAGCATGTTCATTTGTAGGCACAGCTGGAAGATCATTAATATGAAGGTCTGGTTTATTTTTCAGAAACTTTACTTTTAGAGTACTTTAATTTCTTTTTAGAGGATTTAGTCCAAGTAGAAGCACAATGAATTGAAGGGCAGTGATAAAATGTAGCAAGTTGAGTAGTGTAAAAAATGAATGAATTCTATTTTTACCCATGGAAGACTAAAAAAAAAAAAGGAGCCCATATTTCCACATAAACAGGGGGAAAACAATTCCAGATGATGCCAGAATGAGGGTCAGAAGGGAGTAAAGAGAACAGAGGGGTAAGAGTCTGTTGGAGTCTTGACATATTCATGGGAATATGAGAACTTTAGAAATGGATGAGGACAAATTAGCATTGATCTTGGCCCCAAAATGAAAACAAAAGTGATTGGCATTGTATTTTCACCAGAGAGGAATATTCAGTCTAGCCAGTGAAACCAGAAAGGTAAAAAAAAAAAACTTAACAAATCAACAAAGAAGCAAAACTACAAAGTGTTTACAAAATAACACAAAATGCATCAATAGAAATAAATTTTTACATAAGATTAGAATAAAAACAACCTATTAAGCAGATTAGAAGTTAGGGAAAACACTTAAATTCAATTTCCAGCCGTAGATTAGATAACAAGGATGCACTCAAAGCAGGAAAGTTGAAAATAATGTAAATATTATAGCATAGACTAATAAATAGAAAAATACTACTAGGCAATCTTTCCCTGATGGGTAAAGCAAAGCAAAACAAAACAAGACAAAACACAAAGCCAAACAAAACAAAGTAAAGCAAAACAGCTTTAAAAAAAATGTACAGTCATAAAGTATCAAAGGTTTATAGAGACCAAAAATGTAATAACTGGGCAAGTCGCTTGGAAGGAAGGATAACAGATCATTGAAAGTAAGTGGTGCTTATGTAGAAGGGGCAAAGGTGGGATTAGGGGTAGCAGCATCTTTTCAGGAAATGATACAAAATCAGAAGGATGTTTCTAACTCATGATGATGTATCTGATGGTCAATTCATTTTTTTACATGAAATTCAAAAAAATAAAAGGAAAGATATGGAGTGAGTACTCAGAGAAAAGGTATCTGTTCAGAAGGTTACAAGGGTACTCGAAAAGCCTTTGAGAAGTTATGAATTTGCTGTGTATTTTGTCTAATGTTTTGATGGAATTATATCTAATAACTACTTAGAGAAAACACATCAATCATTGAAGGCATTATGTGAGTTCAAATCTTGTCTTCACCTGTGTTTGTTTTCTCTGGGATCACAAATTGGTTTTTTTTTGTTGTTTGTTTGTTTTTTTGCCGGTCATGGGGCCTGAACTCTGGGCCTGGGTGCTGTCCCTCAGCTCTTCAGCGCAAGGCTAGCGCTCTATCACTTGAGCCACAGCGCCACTTCCAGCTTTTTTCTGCTTATGTGGTGCTGAGGAATCAAACCCAGGGCCTCATGCATGCAAGGCAAGCACTCTACCACTGAGCCACCTTCCCAGCCCCCCCTCCCCTTTTTTTTAATGAGAGCAAAGATCTGTATTATTGGGTGATAAGAGAATGGAATGAAATAATTGATGTAAACTGTTTAGAGTGCTGGTCAAGAGAGACATCTGTTTGAAAGGTCTATTCCATTTCATTGGCAATGTTCATTGCCTTTATATCTACTCTGCTATATGTATATATATACACATATATGTATGTATATATATAATTTTGGCATAACTTTATTTCTTAAAACTGCTGTTGCCATTTCCCCATGGCTTAGAAATTCACAGTTTCAGAGAAGGGTGGTAGATGGCAGATTTATTTTTAAAACACCCTTCTTAGTTGGAATTTTTTTTAAAGAAACTATTTTCATATCTTTGCAGCCCAAGAATTTTGCTGAAATTTATGTGAATATGAGTGCTTGTATTAGAGACTTAATCTGTAACATATGTGACCTTTCAATCTGGGTAGAGAGTTCTTTTTCCAACTCAGACAAAAGTTTATTACACTTGAGCTTTGATTTGAGTTTTTATATAGATTTTTCTTTGTGCTCTAACAAACTATTGCTCTTTACAAATATTCTGTGTACAAGACAGTGCCTGGCCTGGTGTTATCACTCATTTGTGTGCAAGGACAAAGTTAACCTTTAATTCTATAATCTTCTTTGCTCTTATTTATTTATTTAGTCAGTTGTGAGGCTTGAACTCTGGGCTTGGGTGCTGTCCCTGCACTCTTCAGCTCTACCACTTGAGACACACCACCACTTCTGGCTTTCTAGTGGTGTTTTGGAGATAAGAATCTCATAGACTTTCCTGCCTGGGCTGGCTTTGAACCATGGTCCTCAGATCTCAGCCTCCTGAGAGCTAGGATTACAGGCATGAGCCACCAGAGCCCAGCTCATATTTATTTATTTATTTATTTATTATTTTTTGGGTCCGGGCGTGGGGCCTGAACTTTGGGCCTGGGCGCTGTCCCTCAGCTCTTCAGCTCAAGGTTAGCGCTCTACCACTTGAGCTACAGCGCCACTTCCGCCTTTTTTATTATGTAGTGCTGAGGAATCAAACCCAGGGCCTCAGGCATGCAAGGCATGCGCTCTACCATTGAGCCAACTTCCCAGCCCTCATATTTATTTTTGGTCATATAAAATTTGCCTTTTGAAACTTTAATTAGCTCTTTAACATGATAACTCCTTTTTCACTGAAAAAAAAGCCAATTTTTTCTACTTTTTTAGAAATTTGAATTTTAAAGATGCTGATGATACTTGGTATGTTGAAAGAGAAAACATTCAGTATTTACGGAGTTAGATGTGTTCAAGAATAACTATCAATAGTGTATTTTCCATGCTACTCAGATCCTTCCATTTCTTCTTGTAATTATAATGATACACATTTATAATAACTTTTTTGTTTTTAAAAAATAATTTTTATTGAGATTAAGTAATTATAGAAATTTCACATTATTGTGGGATAGTAATAAAGTCACAAACACATTTTAACCTTCACAAGGCAAATTGTCATTATCATGGTCTATAAAGTTTGTGAGTTCTTTAAGCTTTGACAATACAGCTATTTCTTTAAAATTGCGTGCTATGTCCATTTCTTTCCTTTTGCTTAGTGTCAGCTGTTCCCTCTTTCCCTCTCATTCCCTCCCTCCCATCGCTGCCCTTGAGTTGCTTAGTTTATCATCAATGTCCAGTGCAGCTGATGGGCCCCTCTGTTGTATTTTTTTCCTGTTTCCCTCTGAATCTGTGCCCTCCTCCTAGCTTCCCTCAGATGTGCACATGTATATACCACATATGAGGTCAAGAACATGGCGTCATTTAGAAATGATATCACAAATTAAGTAAAGGTCCTTTGTTTCTTGAGTCCTGTTTACCTTGTCATATCTCCTTGTATTTTGAGTTTATAATAAATTTAAACATAAAATTGCATATCATTTTCATGAAGTTACCTTTTAAAGTTAAATACCTTTCTCAGCTATATTTTATATCTCTAGGTTTTCTAGTGTTAATTTTGGAACACAAAAACTTAATATGGTTACATTTGTCCAAATTATTTTTGTTTACTTTCTTCATATTTTGTGATACTTTGCTTCAGGTATGTCTTGCAAACAACAACCCGTTGAATTGTTCTTTGATTCAAACCACAAATGTTTTAATATAGACCAATTATGCACTTCATACATGCGATTTAAAAAAAAACTGATTCATCTTTTGTCATATAATCTTTGGCTGTCTATTTTTATATACACTCCTCTATTTTGTTCTTTTTATAATTTAGAAATTTTTCTTTTACAGTTTATTTTTTATATGCATTTTCCATTCCTTTAGAAAATGTGGTGTTTTGCAAAGTGGCTTCCTTCCAATTTATGTTTAGTCTATGTTCATCTAATTTTTATACACTTGAGTAAAATAATACAACCAAGCGTCTCTATTGAATATATGATGTTTGACACTTACTTTATTCTGTCTCTCCCCCATACTTTTTTCCAAAAGTAGCATGGAATTTTAGGCGTACATATTTTAGAAATTATGCCATACTTGAATTTTTACACTAAACATTATTTTTTCATGAATAGAATTTCATTACTTCTTTGGCACTCAGCTCAGATGTCACCTATTTACCCTCTTACCTTTAATAGAGTCTCAGATTTCCTTCTCTGCACTGAGATCATTCCTTCCTCTTTACCTCTTCCACATGGGATTTTTTTTCTAGGATGTTCCCCATTGGTATTGTAATTATTAGTTTAGATATATGTCTTCCCATCAATGGTGAATTTCCTACTGATGAGAGCCTTTAGTTTTGTGTTTTAAAGACATACTATAGTTCATAATATATACTGGGAGCTTACTAACAATTGGTAAGTGAATTCAGAATGTCTATGTTAAATATATGGCTTCATTTTGGGAGTCCTATATGGATGCAATTCTCTTAACCCAGTAAGAAAGGGACTATGAAATAAAGCTTGTATGTCTTTTTTCTCAGCTTTAGAAGTCTTTTCAATGGTATGAGTATTATTTAGTGATTGTAAAGGCATAACACCTGAACAATACAGTCTTCTTGTGCAAAGTAAGTGCCTACCATGTGCCAGATACTGATACATAATATGCTCTCTAAGAGTTAGAAAGAATTTGATTCTGAGATGTTATCACGAATCCAGGAGATTGCTATAAGATTGATAAGGCTAAAATGTTGATAAAAGTTTATTAAGTTTCAGAAGCTAAACTCCTCAAAAAATGTTCAAGTGGTGCACACTCTTAATTCTTTAATCCCTGCCTTGAGATTTGGCCAGTAGAAGATCATCTTCAGTTTGGAAGTGACTCCTTTTGTTTAAAAACAATTATTACCACATTTTAGGTACAAGCCCCATTTCTGGCACTGGGGGGGGGTGAGTCCCATAGATTTAAACCATTATCAGGAGTTGTGCATTGTTGGATAACTCTGGGAGCTTAACTCTGATCTCTGATACTGATTTGAACTAGAAATGTGCATTAATTCATATACATGTTCATTCTAATGGAAGCCTAAACTTTTATCCTCCATGGGAGATGGGGTTGGGAGTGAGAGGATTGCCAGTGGCTCAGATTTGAGTTTAATGAGTTAAGCTCATTTTCTAACCTTGCTGTTCCACAAGTGAGATGTTTTCTAAGCAAACCAAGCATGACACTGTGTCTTTTAATACCCCAGGCTCTGGTTTATGACACTTGTGTCCTTTAATACCCTGGGCTCTGGTTTCAAACGCAGTGCAGCTGCTGTTACTGTCCCTTCATGGAGATCAAGAACTCCCTTCCTATGGTAATTAGTGTCACTGATACCATTCATGACTCCAAGCACACTACTGCGGGGATTATGTCCTATTTTGCTCCTAAGGAAACCCGGCTCATTGACTCCTAGTGTGCAACCAAATGATGGCCCTGTGTTTCAGACTTCAGTGTGTCAAGATTGATAGGATATTTTCATAAGAATAATCTGCTTGCAAGTATAAGTAACCTCTCTGAGCACTGAAATTCTAAACGTTCAATTTAAACATCAGCAAAGAACTATCCACAGGTAGGTGGGTGTAAGAGTTTAGAGACAGTGGGGAAATAAATACTCATTTGCTCTCACAATGTATGTATCATGTATTATATTAGACGGGGGGAAAAAGTAAAACCAAAAAAATTGTGATCCAAACAAGTGTGTGGGAGAACCAAGTTTTCTCATCCACACCTTTCCAAATTCCCAATTAACTTCAGTGGTGTCAGTTGCCAGAGCTTCCCTTCCCCACTCCTCCCTACCAAATTGTAAGGCTTTGAAATTCTACTCCTCAGCAAGAAGGCGGGGAGACCCTTTCTTACATGCTTCCTTGGGGAGATGAAACAGACTTCTCTTTCTCTTTGTTCACCTATGGAATCTTGAATTTACAGAGGGGCAGGAGGGTTTTCACAGTCCTTGCCTGCTTTAAAAAAAAAATCCCCAATTTACACCTTCTGATGTCAAATGGAAACTTTCCCTCTTTTTATAATTAAAGCATATGAGAAGGTTTCAAATCACCTGGCTAATGACATAGTAAATGTAGAAAGCTCATTTATCAGCTCTTTTTTTTTCTCCCTAAAAGTGAGCTGCAGTGGCTACTTGTTGGCAGGAACTGTTTAAAACTATGCTTTCCTATATCCTGGGCCAGAGTAAGTCTCTGTTCTCCTGAACTCAAAGGCTAAGGTTCCCTGGATCAACTGGTTTGCCTGTGTTTCTCTGTGGATAAAAGAATATCTAAGTTTTTAAAATTTGTATATGGGATTTATAAAAATCAAGTGTGGACGTTTTAACAGATTAAATAAACATTCTAACCTTTTCCTTCTAGCTAAAATGGGGTCACAGGGACTGGATTTGCTCTTTCATGTGGAAACTAGAACATAATGCCAAGAACATAAGGCTGAGTGTATTAGCCAATGGTGGGCAGTCATCTTCAGGAGAGAAAACAGGAGCCCGAGTCTCCTGAAAGCCACAGCCTTGAGAGCGTTGTCGTCGTCGTCGTCCTCCTCCTCCTCCTCCTCCCCCTCCCCCTCCCCCTCCCCCTCCC
>NW_012267219.1:3922096-3941673 GCF_000151885.1 Dipodomys ordii
GGTTTATTGGAGATAAGAGTCTCAAGGACTTTCCTGCCCAGGCTGGCTTTGAGTTGCCATCCTCAGATCTCAGCCTCCAGAGTATCTACGATTACAGGTGTGAGCCACCGGCACTGAGCTTCTGTGTTGGTATGGGTAGAGAGAATTTAGGCAGGGCTCGATGGACTCCCTGACTTGGGGAGATGGTAAAGAGGGTTAAAAAAATACCCAACAAATCAAACAAACAAAAAACCCAACCAAACAAAAACTAGAGGTCAAGGAACAGAGGATTTCATGGGGAGGAAAAAGGTAGGAGACTCGAGGAGAATCCGATTCGAGCAGTTAGCAGAGGACTGGATAGCTATGTGTATGAAGAAAATAGGCGAGTGGAGAAAAACTGAGAAAGGGAAGCTTTGGATAAAAAGTGATAAACAGGGATAAAAAGTGATGGACATAATATATGGAAGATAGCAAGGGTCCTGTCATGGTGCTTGTTTTTCCCATAATGCCTCAGGCTCCTGCTCTTCTACCAGTAATTCTGTGAGTTCTTGCTCAACACTTCTTCCCAAAATGTGCTGGGTCCCTGCTCAACCAATGAGAAGACCCAAGATAATGCACGCACAAACCAGCAATTGGCACAAAACGCAGGGGAGAAGACCCAGGAGGAGCCTCATATTATAAAATTGTCCATGAAGAGGACTCAATTGGACACCTCTTTGGGCCCCCTCTGTAGATGGAGAATCTCTACCTTCCCCCACCCCCACTTTCAAGTAAACTTACTCTGCTTACTTTAAACACTTTGCTGCCTTTTAACTCCTTAATGGGCAGAGAAATGAATCCATTCCCCCAGCCAGTATCAGAACCAATTGAGAGTATTAGAATAGTAGTTGGTACTCACACAAGGTTGTGGATGGTACCTGCTAGACTCAAGACCCCATCAACCACATTCAGTACAGAGCTCAGAAGGGTCTTGCTTCATTAGCCTTAGACTAAATGTTGTTTAAGTCTCAACTTAAAAGGAGGGCCAAATGGTTTTCATATTACTTAACTGCATTCTAGAACAAAACTTAACATTGAGAACAAAAATAGGTTGTACTTTATACAGAAAAATTCTAATTGTCTAGTATGAGTCAAAGATTTCTAGGCCTGCAAAGAAGCAGGAAAGATTATTAAAAAAAAATCTATCAGCCCAAAGCAACCAAGAATTAGCAAGCAATGGAAATATGTATTCAATATACTTGAAATTAAAAAACTAGATGATAGTACTTAATCCAATTTAAAGCCTAGCCGAGTGCCAGGCGTTCACACTTGTAATCCTAGTTTTTCAGGAGGCTGAGATCTAAGGATTATGGTCCCTAGCCAGCCCAGGCAGGAAGCCTGAGATTCTTATCTCCAGTTAATCACAGAAGTCGAAAGTGGAGTTTTAGCTCAAATTGTAGAGAGCTAGTTTTGAGCAAAAGGAGCTCAGGGACAGCACCCAGACCCAGAGTTCAAGCCCCAATACTGGCAAACAACAACAATGACAAAACAAAAAACTCTCAAACCTTTCAAAAGATAACTTAGAAGACAATTTCTGTAACATTGAATTAGGCAAAGAATTCTTAGATATGACACTTAAAGTAAACCCTTTATAAGAAAACATGGATAAACTAGACTTTATAAAAATAAAAAATGTTGGTCTTTGTTATTGTTTTGTAAATAAAATGGATGGATGAATGAATGGAAAGATATGGAAAATATATTTATCAAATTTGTATGTTAAATATATGAAAACAATGTTAATACTGAATTATAAGGAAAAATAACCTAATAAAACTGAGCGAGCCATTTGAAAAAATACTTCACTAAAGGAAAAAAGAATACAGATGACTAAAAAAAGTGAATATAAGAACTTAATATCATTAGTTGTTAGTGAAATGCAAATCAAAATCATAATATCACAGCACAAGTCTATTAGATATCCTACATTCAAAAGTTAACACAATAATGGGTACAAGCTTGATATTGGCCAGGATGTTCAGAAAACTGCATGGCAGTTTTTCAAAAAGTTAAAATCACTCATTCTCCTTCTAGATTATTTCACATAAATTAAAACAAATGACCAAATATCTACATGAGCTTTTTTGGGGGTTTTGTTTTGTCTTATTTTAGCTTTTGCTTAATTTGTAGCAGATGCAAATATGGAACTCTCTGAATATCACATCCAAATGGATAAATCAATACTATTTATCCACAAAATGATAGGAGTTACTAATAAATATTTATGAACATAAGTTTGAAATGAGTGTGCTAGATCAATGAAGTCAGGTAAAATGGAGTAGATAACGTATATCGTTGTATATTATATCATGTGAATTCAGTTAAATAAAATTCTAGAATAAAGCCGGGTAATCCTAGCTACTTAAGAGGCTGAGATCTGAGGAGCATAGGTTGAAGTCAGCGTGGGTAGAAAAGTACCTGTGAGGCTCTTATCTCCAATTAATCACTCAAAAGGCTGGAAGTGGTTGCTGTAGCTCAAAGTGGTAGAGCTCTAGCCTTGAGCAAAATAGCTCAGGAACAACACTCAGGCCCTGAGCCCAAGCCCCACGACTAACAAAAAAATAAAAATAAAAGTAATTCTAAAATAAAAGTTAACAAAAAAGTTAAATCCTGTTTGAATATATTTCAAATATAAAAATATTTTGGAGATGGGGAATCTTTATAATTCCTTTCTTAAAAAATGCATAATGCTGGTATTCATTTCATAGTATAATAATGAGTTATTTGATTTTTTTTGTTCTTTTTGCTTTTTGTTTTTTAGTTACCTTAAAATTGACTTGGACCAAAATTAAGAATTGTGAAGTTTGAAAGAGAATATTCTTTTAAAATTGCCTCATGAAGATAGCTTTTTCTTATGTTTTTTAAATTATTATTATTTTTTATTGTGAAAATACCGTACAGAGGGGTTACAACTACTTGGGCAAGATAATGAGTACATTTCTTATCAAGCATTGTTGCCTCTTCCTTTGTTTCCCCTTCCCATACCTTTCCATATCCCCCTCCCCACCCCTTCACCTGATCCTCCCCCCCACCAAAGTTGTATAAAATATATCAGTGAAGTTTATAGAAGAAATTGCATATAATTCAACATATTCTTGTTTTCCCCTCTTTCTGTCATTCTGTTTTCTCACTGTCTTTCTCTCTCTTTCTGTCTCTCTGTCTCTTTGTCTATCTCTGTCTCTGTCCTATTTCTCTTTCTCTGTCTCTGTCTCTCTCTTTCTCTCTCATTCTTATCTTCTAGGGGAAACACAATGAGGAAAATACAACTTTCATAGGTCCACCATTTGACCAAGCTAACACTGAAGTGTACTGTGGAGGTGTGTGTCAATCTTCAGAAGATATAGTAACTGGTCCAGGAGGGGATTTGTAAAGACATTATATAGGGAAGGATATATGTCCTTATATAATGTGTCATATATTTCACACGAGATTTTATGGTACTTCAATTTTAATGGGGAGCAACTTGAAATGTTTACCAGGGGCAATTCCATTTCTAAGTCCAACACATCCTAATATGTGATTCATTGGAGACTAGGGTATCTGGTACTTGGAATATCAAGGAAGCATCCTACCACATGTTCCAGACCAGTATGTGTGCTTCCTAGTCCATGCATGGCATTTAAAGTCTTCTTTATTTTTAAAAAAATTTTTATTATGGGATAGTGATACTTAAAGTCACAAACACATTTTAACCTTCACAAAGTGCATTGTCATTATCATGGTCTATAAAGCTTATGGACTCTACAAACTTTGACACTACAGCTATTTTTTCCAAATCCAGTGATATGTGCATTTCTTTCCTTTTGCTTAATGTAAGCTGTTCCCTCTTCCTCTCTCATTTCCTCCTTCCCATCACTGCCCTGAGTTTCTTAGTTCACTTTCATCAATGTCCAGTGCAGCTGATGATTAAGTCTCCTTTTGAAATTGGAAGTTGCTAAGAGGGAGTCACACTGATACTAACCTCTTCTTTGTCTCACTGTGAGATTTCCCAAATTTGTTAATTAATCTATGTTTGGTATGATTTGACTTTACATATTGAATTCCCTGTTTGGGATTTATGGTTGGTACAATAAACCTCTAGAAAAGGAGGAAGCCTTAGGGAAATGAATGGTACACATAGGCAGTAAACATGTATACAATGTAAAAAAAAGTTAAAAAATACTAATAAACTTGTGCTGAATTTAGGAAAAAACTGTAGTCGATAATGAAAGACTTTTTCTAAATGTACAAACATCCATGTTTCATCATTGATACTCAACTTTCAGATGCAATAATCAGTGCAAGAGAGTGATCATTACATGTTTAAATTCTAACTAAAAATGAAAGGACAAATTTGGTAATAGATAATCTTATGTGAGCCAGAAGGAAAAATTACTCTCTATCTGGTTTTATGGATCCTGATTTTGTTGTTGTTGTTGGCTGTGGGGCTTGAACTCTGGGCTTGGGCACTGTTCCTGTGCTGTTCAGCTCAAGGTGAGCGCTCTACCACTTCAGCCACAGCTCCACTTCTGGTTTTCTGGTGCTTTATTGGAGATAAGATTCTGCCGGCTTTTCCTGCCCCGGCTGGCTTTGAACCGTGATCCTTAGATCTCAGCCTCCTGAGTAGCTAGGATTACAGGCGTGAGCCACTGGTTCCCCGGCTGGATCATGATTTTTAACAGTACAAAACTTTCCTAAATTTATATTTAAGAAACAGATGAACAACAGGTCTTTTTAAAAAAAATTTTGTATGTCGAGTATTATAATAGTCTTATTAGCTAGGTTTGGTTAAATCATCCTCGTGACAAATAAGTTCTGAGTCAGCTATGGCAGCAAAAGTCAATTCTGTTCACTTACTATTGTTGTTAGAGGTGTGATTCATTGTTTGAAAACTTTAGGTGGATAAAATGAGATGGCTCATATTCACAGAAAGGATGTTTTCCTCGTACATATTTTTTTGTTTCAATTTTGTTGACTTAGGGCAGCATATGTAACTTTTTTTTTGTATTCATCTGATTTCACAATTGTACAACACGGAGATCACAGAACACATCTTCAAAGCTAATTAAATCAACATGATGAGCTCCTACAGCTGCTAGCTTGGTGTTGATGGCTTTCCAGCGCATAATCCAAATGTGTGGCATCAGGATAATAAACCTTTCCTGCCTTTTCCACCACCATATATTTCTCTCCTCTGCCAGGCTTTACTTATGTACTATCAGATCCCTTCCCATTTTTCTCTGCTAAAAATAAAGCTGCAAAAGAATGTGATTGTGTGTGTGTGTGTGTGTGTGTGTGTGCTTGAACTTAGGACTCAGGGCCTGGGTGTTGTCTCTTTGCTTTTTCACTTAAAGCTGACACTCTACCACTTGAACTATACAGTTCTACTTCTGACTTTTGGCTGCTTAATTGGAGGAAAGAGTCTCATAAACTTTCTTGCCTGGGTACTTTCAAATCATGATCCTCATATCTCAGCCTCCTGAATAGCTAAGTTTACAGGTGTGAGCGACCAATGCTCAGCTAAGAATATGATTTTTTATACTACTACTATTTTAATTTTTGGTGTCAGCTTTCTATAGCCAAATCCCCAGTGATTATTTTGTCATTAGTCCAGAGTCATCCTATGAGGCATTCCTAGCTGAATATAAAGAGCAAACTAAAGTAACAAAAAGAGAGTGACTTCAGGGCAGAAGGGTCTGAGTGTCACATGAGCTGTTTTTGATTCTTTACATTTGACCAGGCTGTTGATTTTGGAAAACAACTGTGATCTTTTAAGGGACTGGATTACAAACTACTTGTTTTTAAGTTATTCCTTTCCATATTTTACTGAGAAGGGTATGGCTTGTGTTTTGGCTAACAAGGAAGTTGGCTTCTAACCAAAGAATGAATGAAAAGTTTGGCTCATCTTGAATCCCATCTTTCAGAAGTAAAAATATTCTTCAGTTAGGTACCTTGTCACACTTTTCTTTTTAAAACACCTATCTTTAAATGTTAAGCAATCAGGAAACACCTTATAATCAAAGGCAGAGAAATTTGCATATGCTAGATAAAAGAAAAGTTGTTGTCCGACTCTGGCCACTTTTGATAAGTTCCCTTTGTCCTTTGAAGAGGCATTGTACTCTAGCCATGTGTATACAATGTGTTATACGCACATATATGCACACACAGAAAGACAAAGACAAAGACTTGCCAAAGACAGGGTTGGGGTGGAGCCCAAGCATGGAGTTGTATGGAAGTGTTTTCTATTTTGGAGCAGAGACATCTCTTTCTAAGCATCTGGCTTTTGTTAGTGCAGAATCTGCACTGTCAGCATTTACTTGTATAGGGAGGGGCTCTCTCAGCCTGTGTCATCCTAGGAACCATTATTATTTAAGGACTAGATTGGTCTAAATTTTCACTGACTGACTAGTTCAAAATGGTAACATAAATAAACACTTTAGGAGATAGCAATGATTCATTTCCAGAGTCTAATCAAATTCATTTAAACACAGTTTCATTGTTCATTTTTTTTATCATGTCTTTATGGATGAACAGAATCCTAGGAGACCGTCAAAGCAACAAGCTACGTTATTTGACTATTGACCATGAGTCCTGGAAAACATAACTCAATAATCTTGTCCAGATTTTCCACTCTACCAGTATTGATGCCATTTGCTGGTCCCACAGCATCATGACTTAGGAAAGTCTGGTGTGATTATTAAGAATCTAGACTCTGGGAACAAACTGCCTGGGTTTGAAACCTAGCTCTGCCATGTTTCTACTGTGTGATCATGAATAAGTCACTGCAACTCTCCATGCCTTAGAATCTTCATCTGCAAAAGGGGGAATCCTGACATTATCTACCTCCAGTGTGTTCATAGGGATTAAATGAACTGATCCGCAGGTAATGTTTAGAGCACAGAGTGATTACTATTTTGTTGTAAGGAGGATACAAAACTAACCTGAATGTCCTCTTTGGAACAAATTTAATAATACTTCACAAAATTTTCTTTGACTTCCTAATAACCATTGTTAGAGTTGCAAAGTACTTTCCATTCATGTATTTAAGAGGAAAGACATGTAAATTCTTCTTAAGGCAACTTTAGTAATTGGATATTTTAAGTCCAAGAAGGAAGTACGGTTACTTTTTAACTAGATCCATTGGGGTTAGATGTAAATTCATTTCAAATTCTTTCAGAAATTCTGCTTCCTCTATTTCAGTTTCTCTCTTCATACTTCGAAGAGAATATTCCCTCAGGGGGCAGAGAGAAGAACTTTAATCGCCATCCTCTCTATTTCCTTCCCCCAATTTTATTTGGCCAGCAAAGATCTCCTGGGAATCTCAGTCAATGTCAAGTTCTCTCCTGGTTTTGTTCTCTGTCTCAGTCTGTCTGTCTGTCTGTCTGTCTGTCTATATGTCTAGCCAGTCTCTCTCTTTTGCATTCTCTTGCTCTGTCTCCATATCTCACCTATTTTCCTTACTCCCTCCCTCATATCCCAATAAATGCCCTTTGCCTATTTGGGCTTATTCTATAAGATTCAGCCCAATTACCAACTCCCTGAAAAATAGTTTTGTTGAAGCACTGAGTATTGATGTCTCTCTTCTTCTCTGTATACCTACTTGTTTTCACTAATTTTAACTTGTTATATTACAATTAGTAGTTAATATGTTGCTTTATTATGCTTGATTCTGATATATATATATATATATATATATATTTATATATTAGAATGTGTGTGTGTTTAAGCTATGCATCAAGATTTGGACACATTTATTTCAAGATTCAACTAAAGAAAGTGTCTTCCCCCAACGTATCATTTGCAGGATACCAAAGAACCTAGTCTCTTCAATTTGTCTTTAAAACTGGATCATGATTATCATTTTTAATTTCCTGGTAATGAATATTAAAGTCTTGGTGCATTTTAATCTACTTCAGACTTTATCTAGTCGAGGGTTTGTGAAACATATTGAACAGGTCATTCTCTTAGCCATTATCCCTTAGCCAGGATAGGCTTACTGCAAAGGATTGATGAACAGAAATGGAAAATTTTGATTCAAGATTATCTAGTGTGCATGTTATTGGAGAGACATTGAACAGTTGGGAATGATCTGGACCCCCAAGCACATTATGAATAGGAGCTGACAAGTCTCAAGGTTGATAGGAATCCTGAAGGCCAACTGGAATTATGCTACTGTTCAACTGAAACTTGGGATAAATCACAACACTCGGAAAGGAGGGAGCTCATGGAAAGCATTTTCTGAGGATATAGACTTCCCTCCATCTCCCTTACAAAGGTAGAAAACCAGGGGTGTCCTGTGTTGGATCTCAGAGGCTTTGCTGTACTTAGATAAGACAAAGCAGGGGCCACTCTTCGCAAAACAAATTAGGTTCAATAGTAGGTTTAAAATTGTGTTGTTGTTTTTTTAAAGAAAAAAAGCTACAATGGTTAAATCTAAAGCAGACATTCTTCCTTGTCATTTCTTGATTCTTTGTAGAGTTGCTCAGAAAGTTAATCTATTCCCCACACAACTCATCACATATGTTTATATTTCAAAAAGTTGCTGAGATGGAAATTATTGGCTTTACAAACCCTGCCTGTCTCACTATTAAATCATTTGCAGACTGTCAAACAACATTCACTTTGGAGGGGTTGGAAGGTCCCAGAATTGCCTAGTCCCCGTTTCCTCCCCTGGAAAGAGCTGTTGATACATGAAAAAAAAAGTCATTGAAATAAGTACTCTGATTATTTTAGAAATGACTTCAGGCATTTTCAGCCATATGTGCAGCTGCGTAGGGTAGGTACCTCACATAATATCTGGAGAGCCAGATTGATCCTGTGCTCAAGGGAATTCTCTGGCTAGCTTTTATCCATAGTTGAAATTCTATGAACAGTTTTATATGAGTGCACTCTCATGCTATCATTCCATGACCAGTTTGTACCACTAACTGATGCATCTTCTTTATAGTTCATGTTTTTTGTTCCTGTTTTGGTCTCAGAAGTGTCCTGTTGTCCAGGCTGGCTTCAAACTCAAAATCCTCCTGTGTACAGGTAGAAATTCAAGTACCAGGATTGCCTTTACATCCTCAGGACAGCAAGAATTAATTTTCTTTGGGTGTTCTCTTAATTAAGTCACCTCTTTTATTATTGCACAGATACAATGACTAATTCATATTCAGTCTCAGCTTTGGTGTTGTGGGTTAGACCTTATACTGACATGACTAAAAACATATACCTAAGGGAGAACGTTCAAACCCTGAGAGTAGAAGCTTAATTGATGAGCTATCTTTCTGTTTTATAATACCATATAACTAAGAGTGTTACATTTTTATATATAAGAAATTATAGCCAGGTAGCTTATGCCTGTAATCTTAGCTATTCAGGAGGCTGAGATCTGAAGATTGTAGTTCAAAGTCAACCTGCGCAGGAAAGTCCATGAAACTCTTATCTCCAACAGAAAACTGGAAGTAGAGCTGAGACTCAAAGTGGAAGAGTATTACCCTTCAGTTATTACCTTGCTCATATAACTAATCCCTCTGTACAGTATTTTTACAATAGAGAACGTTAAAAAAAAGAGCTCAGGGACAGTGTTCTGGATCTGACTTCAAGCCCCATGACACTCTCTCTCTCTCTCTTTCTCTCTCTCTCTCTTTCTCTCTCTCTCTCTCTCACACACACACAGTTCTATAAAGGATTGCATTTAGGATGTCATCTACTTAAGACAATTGAGAAATGTGAGATTAAATCTAAATATTTATTATTCATGCATTATTTAACATTCATTTTTTGAATATTTACTATGGCCCATTTTCTCATGAACTTTATATTTTCCAAAAAAGAGGTATTCCATAAGCAAGTAAACATCCTATTAAATTGAACATGAGAAGGACTCCCAGCAATGCAAACAGGTGGAGATAGAAGAAGAGATGTGGTGCTTGGTCCAAATGGGAATCTTCGGAGAAGCAGAAACTTAAGTCTATAGCTGAAGAATGAAAAATAAGAAAAAACATGCATCCTTTGTCTTTCTGGGCCTGACTTGTACAACTACTTAAAAGAGAACAAAAATATAATTTTAAAAAAAGCATGAGAAATAACGTATGTGGGAAAGCATAGGAAGGGATGGCATATATAGATAGAAGAAACAGTTGATTCTTGGGACCTTGAGGGTAGGAAAGAACTTTACACTAAACTCATTTATTTACCACCTTCTCTTCCCCAAGACAGAATTTTGTCATCTCTCCACCTTTTCTGCTTCCATTATCCTCTAAAAGCTTATGAAAATGTTTCCACAAGTAGAATCATTAGCAATGATTGCATATGCATTTTAAAATAAACTGACACTATTATTGACTACTATAGAGAACAGTAATGCAAACATTGTGGACTGATCCAGAAACATCTGGAGATCTCAGGGAAGTTCCTTGCTTAGCCTCTGGCTAGCTGGCTATAGTCCAGCAATTCATATCACCTCTCTGGCTGTCAGTGCATTTATGAGAAGAACAGGGAGAAAAACATGAGCTTAAATATTACTGTGAAAACGGATTAAAATATTTTAAAAGCACCTGTGGCCACATCTGGCATGAAGAGGCATTCAACTATTCATCATACTATGATCGATCTCTTATATGTGCTGATATTAGCCATGGCATTTATTGTGAATCTATATACCACGTGGTTTGTAGAATGTTCGGAGTTTCCAACTTAGTTGATTCTCCCCACAGACCCATGGAAGAATTTTATGTTTCCCGATTTCATAGCTCAGGAACCAGAAACTCAGGCAATCATGCAACTTACTCAGGATCCCAGAGCCAGTAAATGGCAGAGACTGGATTCAGCCAGAAGGCCTGGTTTTGGATCTTGTATCTTTAAAGACTACTTTTCAAATAGGTTTTTTCCATTTAGAAAGGAATCATCAAAAGCCAAATGTTGTCTGTTTCCTAGGTAAATCTTCCTAAGGCAGTGAATCCTTTGGGTTGAAATCTCCAGCTAAGAAAATGTGTTTGTTTCATGAAGAGAACCAGCACATCCTATTCAAATGTGACCTCTGCAGAGATTAAGTCTAGCTTTAAGAAGGAATAAAACAAAAAGACAAATTGGCCGTTAAGATATACAGCTTGTTATTATAGAGGGTCCGACATGTGTATCACATAAGGGATTTACACAGCAATTTACTGTCAAACAGATATCAGCATGTAAATTTCCAAGAATCAACTTAGAGTCACTGGAAAATTGTACCCCCGAGGCCTGGGTATTGTAGACAGCTCTACAGCAGCTGAATCATAAAGACTTTTATAGATCAATAACCCTCAACCTTGCGGCATTAAAAAGCATCTTCATCAACAGAGAGTGCTTCAGGGTGTTACAAAAACACATGGGAGTTATTAGAACAGGTGGGTTTTGGTGTTTATGTATTTTCTTTCCCACAAGGTCATTGCTTGCATAGTCAATGATTTCATCATGATTTGATGACTTTAATGTTAATTTTCCAGTATGACATGGTAAAATTAGCATACTATCCAAATACAGGCTGCTATCTTTCTCTTCCAAGACAATGCGACACTTTTCATACTTACTCTTGAATCATTAGAGGAGGAGTAAGTTACTGTAGTATATCTGCTGTGGCATGGCACTGTGCCTTAAGTTATTTATTTATTTATCTATTTATCTGAGACATAGACTTGCCATGCAGTCCATATGAGCCTGGAATCTACTATGTAGCTCAGGTTGGCCTCAAATTTACCATTTTATGTCTTAGCCTTCTGATGCTGAGATTATAGTGCTGTGCTATCATGCCTGGCTCTAAGTTTTTATTCTGTTATTATGTCCTTGAGCCTTAATTTTTAATCTGCAAACTTAGAGATACCAATAACTACTTTGTAAACAACTATTTATTTCAAATATTGTACAGATTACTAGATGTCTTTCTTTACTGTTTTACCTATCATTAAAGAAACAAGTAAATTTGCATATCTATTTAATGAAGAAAAAATACTAATTTTGAATGATAATATCGCTTATTTATGATCATATGGGACACTGGAAGTGTATGAACTGGGGATGACTTTCTCAGTGTTGGCTAATGATTAAGAAGTTGTATTAGCTGGGTGCCCGTGGCTCACGCCTGTAATCCTAGCTACTCAGGAGGCTGAGATCTGAGGATTGTGGTTCAAAGACAGCCCAGGGAGGAAAGACCGTGAGACTCCTATCTCCAATAAAACACTAGAAAACTGGAAGTGGTGTTGTAGCGCAAGTGGTAGAGCACACGCCTTGAGCTGAAGAGCTGAGGGACAGCACCCAGGCCCAGAGTTCAAGTCCCATGACTGACAAAAAAAGAAAAGTTGTATTAAACAGATTTTCCTTTTGGTTGCTTTTCAATCCATCAAAAAAGCCAAGTTGAACAGGAGAAATACAACTGATGAAAACTGATAGATTTATATATAACTGATAATATAACTGATGGATTCGTAGAATTCATCTTTTGCATATATATGAAAACTTTCACAGTAAAGAGTTTAGAAAATAATCAACTCACCAACCTCACTAGGTTAAAGCTGGGAAACAATATCATAACATTGTCCAACTGAAAATGTGTTCACAATTTTAGCTGTTCTCTCTCCATATATTTATATGTGGCTAAGAAACATCTAGAACTCCCATTCTGAAGTTGCATGGAAACTTTTCAATCTTTTTTTAATATAATCAAATGATATAAAAGTACAAATTTCCAAAGACATGATATTTTATTCTTGACCAAGAGATATCTGGCTTCTGACATCATATTTGAATTCTAATTTTATTCACCCGAACCACAGCACTGCAGTATGGTTGCATTACAAATCTGTGTTTTCTAATTTTAATTAAAATGAAGACTCATTAGGGAATAGTTAGATCCTAACGATCGATGGCACATTGCTTCTTTATATGTCATCAGCACTTCATAATTTTTCCTCTTGTTTATCATCTAAAATGTCATCAAAATAAATGTTGCCAATGCTCTACTGGATCTCATATACATAATGAGTGATGTCTTATTAACATGAGATTTACTATCTCACTTTATTTTTAATACACAAGAAACTGAAGTCAATTTTTTAATTATTTTAAAGCATGTAAACGAATGAAAAATTTTCCCTTTTAGAAACAGGACAATTTTAATTGGTTGTTTTATGTCTATTAATTTTCAATATTGTTTTTTCTTGGTCACCAACTTTACCTTATTTTCTACTCAGCATTGTTCTTTGGTTTTGGGTAGAGAGTGAAGAACATGAGATTTTGGGTTTTTCTTTTAAGCCTTTGGTGAGCAAATCACTTCTTTATTTAAATGGCTTTTCTTTCTTGCTATTGTTTCTAACATATTTATAAGATGATTTCTTTGTTGTTTTGTGTGTTCCTCCCCCACAGTATAACCAACCCCTGGTTTCACTGTATTTGATGTTGGTATTATTTGTGGAGGGGAAGGGAAAAAACCAATCGTTTAACTAGGGATACAGGTGGACCCATTGCAACAATGAGATGTACAAGTGGTTATGTTGAAAAATGAACTTTACATCTTTGGCGTGGGGGTGGGGAGAGAAGTGGGAAGGGATGGTAAGGGGAAATAGAGGAAACAACAATGCTTGATAAGAAGTGTACTCATTACCTTGCCCATGTAATTAACAGGAATAAAAATAAAAATAAAATAACAAAAATCACTTCTTTTTTGTGGCATCTTTGTCATGCCACAGTATGACATTCGGGACTAAGAAGTCGTCCCCAAATCTATGTTGACACCCAATCTATCTCTTCTTAAGAAAAAAAAGGAAGCAGTTGAGAGAAACCAGTGTTCATATTCGCAGCAATATGTTAATAATTATTAACTGTGTAAAAGAAAGTATGTCTCAATACAACTTCAAGGGAATGCCAGAGTGCCAAGCCACAGTTTTCCATGTCGATTATAAAACCTTAATTTTCACATTACATCAGATAGGTATACTTTGCAGCAGAAATAAGTTTGTCTGACTTTTAAAACAAAAAGCACAAGATTTCAGAGACTCAACAAGCTGGAGGTGAGTTTGTTTTGAGAGCTGCCTGCCAATTCCAAGGTGCAAGTGTTCACTGGCTGGTTTCTTTTTCAGCCCAGAGATGCTAGAGAAATGGAAGAACTGCTGGAATGGGGTTTCTCTGCACTCAGGTTTCTATTTAGGCTGAATAACAGGCACTAGCCCACATGGTAAGAAATGAAGTAAATGCACATGCATTTGAAAAGGAGGAGAATTTTTATTGTGCACAAATGGCTCCTTTATATCCAGTTGTTTTCTTCTACAGAGCTTCTGATGCATCAATCGAATATGTATTATTTGATACAGATAGACTTTATCATTGCCTTTGAGCAATGGTTGCCAAATTTTGCTAAATTTTGACACAAAACCAAAAAAATACATCTATCAGTACAGAGTGTGAGAACAAAAGCTGATTGGTAAAACCAACACCACAATTCTCGAGTTCCCTAAAGAAATGAGAGGAAAGGTACACTTTAGAAATAGAGTTTAAGCAGCGCATACATCCGTTTCCATGTTTTGTATCATATGTGTATGTGTGTGTGAGTGTGTGTGTGTGTGTGTGTGTGTGTGTGTGTGTGTTGCCAGTTTTGGGGAGTAAACTCAGGGCCTGGGCACTGTCCCTAAGCTTTTTTGCTCAAGGCTAGCACTCTATCACTTGAGCCACAGCTCCACTTTCAGCCAGCTTGTTTTTTGGTGCTTAATTGGAAATAAAAAATCTTGAAGACTTTCCTGCCCAGGCTGGCTTCAAACTTGAGATCCTCAGATCTCAGCCTTCTGAGAAGTCAGGATTACAAGCACGAGCCACTATCACATGGGTGAAATATATTTTTTAATGCATTTAGATCTAAAGTTCACTTTCAATTATTAAAAAAATTACATCTGAAAATTATAAGTTGTGTAAAAAAACGCAGTACTTTATAGACTTAAATTCCATTCCACTGTAAATGGTTTGCTCATGAACCAAAAGTGTCACCATCCCCAAAATTTGACCTGAAATTTAACATAAAATTGAACATAAATGTATAATAAAATATGCTAGATAAGTCCCTCTCCTTACTGGCTCAGATGCTTGTCAGTGGTTAAAATATGAATCTCTGAAGTTGTTTTCTTTTGTCCTGTGTATTATCATTATTAGGGAATGAAAAAAAAAGTGGAGGGAGGTAGGGAAGGTTCCTTGCAGACAAATTGAGTTCCTTGGGGAAAAACCTAAGGAGAGAGACCAATTTAGTCAGGGGAAATTATAATCCAGCAATCATGATGATTGATCCTGTGCAAGCAAAGGCACATGGAAACAATTTAAATGTTGTCCATGAAACTGCTGCATTTTATTTATGAGCCTCACTGCTGTCATAGCCACCCTCGAGCTCTGTCATTCTAAGAAATAATAAGCCATTTGGCCCATTCTTCTTGGGGATTAAAGGTGGGAAATATAAAGGGGAAGGTGATGGGTAAACAGCCATACCTCTTTTTCTCCAACTGTGAGATTTCTTGTCGGTTATCTTATAGTCAGCACTTTTTTGATAGTTGCTCTGTGTGTGTGTGTGTGTGTTTTGGAAAGTTCAAATCATGCATTATATTTAGTACTCTATCCCCTACACTCTCTCTTTCTTTGGATAACTCACATCCATCTGGGATAGAGGAACTCATTTAGGTGGGTTGTCTTTACAAAGCTTAAAATTTGTTACATATACACAAATTTTACATGGAAATGTTCTCTCAGTTTTGGAGACTCTTGGAGTCCCTTACATGTATGGAGGAAAAGTAAAACTTTGGTAAAGTCGTGATATTTTTCAAGAAAATTATTATGTTTTTTTTTTCTCTTTCAATTATGGAATGCTCCATGTTGACATTTTCTTTTTATATATCTATACATACATATACATACATATATACATATATATGTGTATTTATACATATATATATATGTGTATATGTATGTATTTACCCCAGTCCTGGGGCTTTGCTAGGGTCTCTGCCCCTGAACTCTTTTTGCTCAAGGCCAGCACTCTACCATTTTGCCTCTAGAGCTACGGTTCCATTTCTAGCTTTTTCTGTGTTAATTGGAGATAAGAGTCTTATGGACTTTTCCTCCCCAGGTTGGCTTCCAACCACAAACCTCAGATCTCAGCCTCCTGAGTAGCTAGGATTGCAGACCTCAGATGCCTGGCTATCAATGTATTTTTTATGATAGCATTTAGTAAAGAAATCATCACATCCCCTAAGGTCTTTTGGAATCCTATGGCAGGAAATTTTCAGTATTATGCTGGACTGATTCTGCTTGTGAACATCATCATTGTGAAACCTGTCACTGATCAAAAATCAGTACGACATTCCCCTCAGCTACCAGTTGAATGTTTATTCTGATTATTTAATGAAATTGATTTAATTAGACCCTTTATGGTGGTCAGATATCTAGAGTACATGGACAAAGCCTCTGTTCAGCTCTGCATTTGGTGTCTGAATCCTGGCTTAACATCGCTCAAACTTCAATGATCTCTAAAATGAGAATAATAATATGACTTGTCTCTGAGAGTTGGTGCACTATTTAAATGAGAACACATTACCATAAAACCTACTACCATAGTATAAACTTTGGCTGTCATTATTCAGGTTCATAATAATATACCTGGATTTCTATTCAGCTTTTTGAAAGAACATACATTTTGTAATTATGTATGGGAAGAAAGAAAGAGGAAGGCATTTCATCCATCATATATGTTGAGAAGTTTGGGTGCTGGAATTTCATGAATGTAAGGGTCATGTCTACATTTCTCTATCCTTAACATTGCCAAGTTCAATTCTTCACCTCTGTGTTCCAGTACTTACTATTCCTTCCCTTCTACCTTGCTACTGAAATTCCTACCAAACATCTAGTATTTTCTTACTCTGGGTCCATGGCTAGGCTGTTCTGTCTACATAGGAAAGTACCTTCTAATCTCTCTGGGTCATTAATTTGAAACAATGATATGTTATGCTTCTAAAAATTGTTTTTGTATTTACTGAATCATCTTCACCTTCCCATTAGCACCATTGGTACTCTGGGCCTGGCTTAGGCTGATTCCTAACTCTATTTATTAGAATTCTGTGTTTGAGGTAATATGCCTAACAAATCATATCTTTTATAGGTAATGACCTATAGGAAATAGATGATCCAAAAGAATTCATTGCATCACCATGTAGCTTCCCAGGCACTAAACTTCTCATGTCACTCTTTTTCTCTTACTTTACCACATCTCCCATAGCTCTGAGTTCTAGTTTCTGACTTCTCATGCCTTCCTCCATGATACAGTGGAACTGAATTCTGTATCTTGCTATTTGCTCACATGTCTTTTACTTAGCTTGGTCTTATTTAGTCTTTTAGACCAGGTACAAGCAAGACCTTCTCCTTTACGTGTTCATTCTCCCGAGCATTTCTCACATTAAATTCTTGCATAAGTATATGCATAAAGATTTGCATAGCTCTGCCTGGTCTGTGAAGTCCTGCTTCCTCTCTTCTCAGCCCTTAGAAGTATCTGATAGATGAGGTGCTCCATTTATTCAAAAAGTCAATGCATCAAAGAAATGAGAATCGACTCAATGCAAGCAAAATAGGTTAAGTATTTCAAACCAAGCAAATAATTTTAACATAGAAATACTAAAAATTCTTTTAATACCAGCCTTTGACTGGCAAGCACTCTCATAGAAGTTAATTTCCAAAAATAAATGAGAAATAGTCAATATTCTCTTAAAGTAAGCCCAAATTGACCAGCTCATCTCATATTGGGATTTAGTTATTTTAATGAAATAAATTACTTACATAAGAACAATTAAATTATACCTCCTTTTAAAACCAGAGACCCTATAAGTTCTCAAATTGAAGAACTTAATGATCTTCCTGTGTAATATTTAAAAGGAAGTGTGTGTGTGTGTGTGTGTGTGTGTGTGTGTGTGTGTGTGTGTGTGTGTACCTATAGTATGGCTTGAACTCAAGACTCTTACTTGGCTTTTTATGCCCCGAGTAAAGCTGGCACTCTGCTACTTCAGCCACTGCTTTACTTCTAGCTATATGCTTGTTAACTGGAGATGAGTTTCACAGATTCCTCTATTTGGAGTGGTTTCAGACCTCAAAGCTAGATCTCAGTTTCCCCAGTAGCTAGGATTACTGATCTGAGCCACTGGTGCCCAACTTAAATTCTACTTTTATAAATAAAAGGCTCATTGACTATTGAAGTTGACGCATTGATTTTTACTAAGAGTATAGCTAGTAAACTGGACTTCGTAGTTAAATTAAGATGTATTTTTTTTCTTTTCCAAATATCAAAGCCTTCAGTGTCTTGGAATGCTGTGCTTAGGGGAGTTAGGTAAAAAAAAAAAAATACATAGGCTCCCTTCATTGATTTGTCTGTTAAGTTTCAGATATTCATTTTAGACTATTCCTTAAAAGTTATATATAGATTTTTCTGTACTAATACTGTTTTTCAAATATTAATGACAAAAATGTCTAAGCTATAGGTCCCTTAATTTAAAAAAAGTGGAGAAAAAATTGGACACTTCTCTCAGTCATTTATAGTTTATCTAGTTTATTGTGCTTTTACTTTTTCCTCCCTTACTTGAGGAGTCAGATTGAAAACCCTTCAGTATCCGATTTTAGTGTTTCGTCTTTCCTCTAGCTGCAGAAATATTTTTTAGAATTCTACGTGAGTATTTTAAGATTTGGGGTGATATATATATATATTTTTTCACATGTATCTTTGGGGGAAAATGGAGTGGTATGAAAAAACTACTGCAGAAGAATTAAATAATCTTTTCTAGCCCAACGGAGGGCTTCTTGGTTTGTGTAAGATCAAATATCAGGAAAACATTTTTAAATTTTGTCCTTGACAAGGATTCTTTCCTGGACGCCACAAGGAATGTGAGCTTTGACCTCTTTTTCCTCATCAGAGTTGGCTGAAAGAAGGACTTGATGTCTTTTAGGTCTAGACGTTTCATAAAGAATCTTAATCTTTGTCAGAATGTACCACTAAAATAGCATTTATTAGCTCTTATTATTATTATATGTGGTTACATGTGGCTACAGCCAGAACAGCCTTTTCTCTTTTGCCAGTGCCCAGACCTTCCATAATCCTCCATTCCCTCAGCCTCAACACTCTCCAAACCTACTGGATTTCCTTTAGAAATGTGTTAAGCACACTGCTTTATGCCAACCCTAGCTCATCCAGAGCCCTTGGTCCATACTCAACACCAGCTCTTAACCATCTCCTCTTATTTACAAAATCCTGTTTAGCATACACATTTTACTTAGTTTGCAGAATGCTCCTGGATTTGTTCCTATAGTCCTCATACAATCTTATTCTCTCTCTCTCTCTCTCTCTCACACACACACACACATACTCTCTCTCTCTCTCTCCTTTATTGATCTGTCTTTATTGATCTGTCTGATTTTATGGGTCTGCCTTTCTTTCCTCCCTCCTTCCTTCCTTCCCTCGTTCCCTCCCTCGCTTCTTCTCTCCCTTCCTTCCTTCCTTCTTTCCTTCCTTCCTTCCTTTTCTCCTTCCTTCCCTCCTTCCTTCCTTCCCTCCTTCC
>NW_012267219.1:3941743-3952126 GCF_000151885.1 Dipodomys ordii
TCCTTCCTTCCTTCCTTCCTTCCTTCCTTCCTTCCTTCCTTCCTTCCTTTCTCTTTTTCTTTCTGATGAATTAAAGTTTGAACTTAGGTCTTGGCACTTGGTAAGCAGGTGCTTTACCACTTAAACTATATCCCTCAACCCTTTTATATTTTAGTTATTTTCTCAATATGATCTCATAGTTAGGCTATGCTGGCTTAATAGGCAATCCTTCTATGTATGCTTCCCATGAAGGAAGGAGGACAGACATGTGTCAAGATGTTTGTTGAAATGGAGTCTTCCTACTTTTTGACTTGGTTGCCTTTGAACTGTAATCTTCCTGAGCACTATTACCTCATGAACAACTAGGATCATAGGCAACCATCACTCTGCTTTGTTTCCATTGGTTGAGATGGGGATTCCATAAACTTTTTGCTTGATCTAGTCTCAAACTGCAAATGTCCTGCTCTCTACCTCCTAAGTAGCTAGGAACAGGTATGAGCCATCATGCATCTTACTTCTTACTCCTTTTGGAAATTTACTCACAGAGTTTCTATTCCTTGAAGCAATTGTTATTTTTTTTTAAAAAAATGCAGGCTATTGACTTGTGACTTTCTGGTCCAAGCCCAAGACTCTTCAAGAGTTCTTCAAGTGCATGAAAATCCAACTGCGGTCAATTGACTGTTCTGTCTGCATAGAACAAAATCTCCAGTATGTGTCCTCTTGGGTTGCTTTCTCATTATGTGTTTCTCCAAGTACAGTTTAAGTTCCCTCTAGCAGAGACCGTATTTATAGTGCATGGATAAGAGGAAAAACTATTGGGTGGGGGGACCTTCTCTTGAAGGTTCCAGCTATGAGAACAAATATGGATTGCCCTATCCTAAGTCTGCTCGTAGATAAGTGTGGGAATGGCCAATGCAATGAGCGAGTTCCCCTCTATTCCCCAAACCTAAAGTTCTGAAAGTTATAGAAAGGGCAAGATATTTAAATGACTCTATTGTCAGATTTGTAGTCTGAAGCAAAGAATAACTTCTTCAAGACTTAGTTTCAATTGGGAGAAGAATAAATGTAGCCTCTGAGGTTGCTGTGGAGATAATGTTCATAAAGTACCTGGCATATCAGGCCATGCATGAAGGGAAGGTCCTTGTATATTGCTCCTCCATGTCCTACACACCTCCTTTACTGATTCTGGAGAAGGAGAGGCTGAGATGGACTTACTGGCTTATCACCTTATTTTAGCACACTCTGCTCCACCAGAGAAAAGACAGATAACCAAAGAACAAGCACCGAAAGCCCGGTCACCATCAATTCCACTTGAATTGATGGTGTTTTAAGAGAATTAGAACTCTGTGTTTTAGAATTTTTTTTTCATTTTTAAATAAGTTTTTTTATTGTAAAAATACTGTACAGAGGGGTTACAATTACATGAGCAAGGTAATGAGTACATTTCTTATCAAGCATTGTTGCCTCTTCCCGGATCTTTTTTTTTCTTTTTAATGAAGGTATCATGATAGAAATTTAAGCCAATGATTAAGAAAAAGTCAGTCTTTTAAAAAATTTAATTAGAGAATCATTCTATTATACTCACAAGATAAACAACAGAGGGATTCAGTTTTGATTAGGACTTCAGCTAAGCAAAAGACCGAAGGCATCTGAAGTTTATACTCGTTCACTAATTAATTAATTATTTCATTTGTATTATGCCATGTGCCATGGAACATTTGCTGCACTAATGACTACAAAGGAAAATGTGAGAAACATTTATAAACAAACCAAAATCAGTCATGTGCCAAAATAGTTTGGCACATGCACAGAGAATTTAGCTTTAAGTCATTCCTTGATTTTCCCCATGGAATGGTGATATAGATTGGCATCACTTTGGCTTCATTTTATCCAACCCAACAGGAAAAAACGTTCAGTTGTAGTCAGATAGTTATTCTTCTCTTATTATGTTTGGCTATAGAGTAAATTTTATTTTTTAACTTGACTATGTGTGATGAGTGATTAATTTGGAGTTTAATTTATTCTTAAAATTCTATATAAAATAAAGAAAATCTAAACATTAAATGAACTTGCATTAAAATAAATTTCACATTGTTGCTTTAGAGAGTTTAGATTTTATTTACTTTTATATTTTAAGTAGATGTACCAAGGGGTTCCAATTCAACACAGGAGTTAATGAGTTCAATGTATTCTGAGAGTCAAATGTATACATGTGAAAATACAACCAGGTAAATTGAGAGAGTCAGTGGGATCGGGACAGACAGAGGGGGAGGATGGGAGGAATAACATTGATCAAGATGCATTGGAATGTGATTTTTAATATATATATTTTTATTGTAAAGATACTGTACAGAGGGGTTACAGTTACATGAGTAAGGTAATGAGTACATTTCCTACCAAGCATTGGTGCCCCCTCCTTTATTTTTCCCTTATCATCTCTTCCCTCCTTACTTCCCCAACTTCTCTCTCCCCCCTGCAAAGTTGTAAAGTTCATTTTCAACATAGTGTCTTGTACATCTCATTATTACAATGGGTCACCCTGTATCCTTGTTTCAGCATTTTGTTATGTCCCTTCCCCTCCCCAAATTAAAAATACTATATACAAGATGCAGGGCACCGTAATCAAATACAATGAAAACAGGGGTTCTACCATGGGGGAAGAACATACAAAAGAAACAGAAAACACAGTACATTATAAGTACATTAAAAACAACAGCAACAAAGATAAAAACCTCTTGTGTCCCTACCTTGGGATTCATTTCACTTAGAATCATCTTATATGGCCATATGTACATAGCTTTTGACCTTTCCTGCTTGTCCTAGATATATACTAGTTATTGCAAATAAGGGAACCCATGGGACCTATGTTTGTTTGGGCCTGGCTTATTTCACTTAATATAATTTTTCCAAGTCTTTCCATTTCCTAACAAATAGAGTGGTGTCATTCTTTCTGATAGAGGCATACATAGAATTCATATATATATATATATATAGAGAGAGAGAGAGAGAGAGAGATAGATAGATAGATAGATAGATAGATATTGGTTCCATATGTTAGCTATGGGAAATAATACAGTGATAACCATAGTTGTACTGGTAGCTTGAGTATGGCCTTTTTGTGATCGTTGGAATGTGATTTTTAAGAGAAATATGAGTGATTAAGGGACTAGAGTCAATATTTGGCTGCTGTGTTGTATGGCAATCCACTCAGCTAGAACAGGAAAAATAACAGTCTAAATTAACAAAAAGAGAGTTTGGTAGTATAGGTAATGATATTAAGATAAAAAAAATCAGAGCTGAGACCTGGTGGCTCACACCTGTAATCCTAGCGACTCAGGAAGCTGAGATCTGAGGATAACAGTTGAAGCCAGCTGGAGCAGGAAAGTCCATGAGACCCTTAACTTCAATTAACACTCCCTCCCCCCCCAAAAAAAGTCTGAAGTGGTGCTGTGGCTCAAGTGATAGAATGATAACCATTAGAAAAAAAATCAAACCAAACCAAAGCAAAAACAAAAACGAAACTCTCAGGATAGTGCCCAGGTCCTGAGTTTAAGTCCCAGGACTGGCACAACCAGGCTCCTCCCTCCCCCCATCTTAAGATAATAAAAACTCATTTAGTTGTCATGGTATGCTATTGTAGTTCCAGCTACTCAGGAGGCTGAGGCAGAAAGATGCCTTAAGGTCAGGCATTTCCCAGCCAAACTTGGGACATAGTGACCCTTGTCTCCAGCCACTTCCAATATTAGATGGTACACTATTAATCAAGTGTTGCTGTCTGACAGCAGCTCAGCAAGTCTTCTAACAGCTCTCCTCCTGACCCTGCCCTTCAGGTGAAAGCAAAACCTGAATCCATCATTTTCTGATCTGAATGACAAACAAAACCTAAAGCCAGTCCATATTCATCTGATTTAGGCAGCAGCACCTCTGTCCTCATGCCTGAGATTGTCTAAAGAGACTACCCACACTTCGACTTGATGTCCATCAGTTTTGCTGATGTAAAAATTTTGAAGGCTACATCTAAATTGGAAAATAATACACGGTTTTTAGGCTGACACGTGAACCATTTCTACAAGCTATCGTGGGGGTTTTCTGTGAACGAAACATTTTACTTGTGGAAATGGAAGATTCTTTTCTTCTGGCACAGTGCTGTTAATCTATGAGCCACTGATATGTAGAAATCATGGACACCTCAAACATGAAACAAGTCCTTCACTGAGTATCAGAGAAAATGTTCATGACCCCAGCACAGCACTTTCCTTTTTATGATAGAATATTTCTCCATTGACTACAACTTTAATTAAACTCTATTAAGTTTAATTTAATTTAAGCTATTTAAATAGTTCAAATGCTATTAAACTCAAAGAACATATTTTTTTAAGGTATTTTGTTTCTGGGCATTTTCTCCTCAATCTCACACAGCCTTACTTCTTATCCACTTATTTTTAAGTATATCCTAAAATAAAATAACATATATAAATTTCATTAATCTCCATGAAAGTAAACTTGAGGCAAAGCCATAAACTTACCAAAAAAAATCAGAGGTACAATAAAAATGCAAACTCCATAAAACATCTTCAAACAACGTGGACCTCCATGGCTGGTGAAAACATTTTATTGCCTTCTATTATTTCCATGGAAATGAGAATAGGCATTCTCATGCACAGTGCATTATTATGTAATATTCCCATCCTATTATGTGACTTTCTTTGTCTTTCCTCTCTGCTCTATTCAAATGCCTTTTCCCAAAAGTAGGTCTTCTCTGTATCTGTAATAATTTTCAGAAGCCTGCCAAGTCATATATTTTCCTTTCATAATTACTTGTATAATTACAGCACCCTGGCACGTATTAGTAACTAGAGAAACAGGACTATTTAATTATACTGTAATGAACATTTGCAATTATACAATTTTTCAAAAATCCATAGAAAATTAAGAAAAATCTTCCCATCAAGTAAATCATCAGCAGAGAAGATCCCTCACTCCCAATGCTGAATGGAGCTTACAACTCACAGAAATGTACCTAATATAGGCAAGACACTTTTTTTGGGTCTACATGGAATATAACATTTGAATCAGAATTTTTAGTCTTGCACACAAAGTGCTGACACTCAAGTAGGGGATGCAACAGGTCTACATGGCATGAGGCCTTGACTCTAGTATACAAACTGGAAACAGCTATAAACTCATCATGGTAGGATCCACTCTGTACCATGCTTTATGGTCCCCCAGTCCTGTACCTTGTACTTGGTAGCTTGTACCTTCCTGCTCAGCTACTTTTGACTGACAGCCTAATCAAAAGCCTATGAAATGGATTTGTTCCTTCTCAGAGACTCTTTTTTTTAATTAAATATATATTTTTATTGTAAAGATACTGTACAGAGAGGTTACAGTTACATGAGTAAGGTAATAAGTACATTTCATACCAAGCATTGTTATTCTTTCTTTTGTTTTTCCCTTACCATCCCTTCCCTCCTCACCTGCCCAACTCCTCCCACCCCAACCCCCAGTTGTAAAGTTCATTTTCAACATAGTGTCTTGTACATCTCATTGTTACAATGGGTCAGCCTGTATCCTTGTTTCAGCATTTGTTATTTCCCTTCCCCCACTGTTCCCCCAAATAGAAAAATGTATATACAAGATGCAGGGCACCAGAATCAAATGCAGTGAAAACAGGGGTTTCTTCTGACTACATGTTCAGTTCCTTGCCTCACAGTACAATGACAAGTAGTCCTCACCTTTGAGTCCAATCAGACTCCAGACTCCAGATGGGTACAGGTGCCAGCCCAGTGTCAGTGTTCATAGTGAGTGAAGCCAGGCTCACAGGTGGTGATGAATCAATGATAGACATTGGAAAGGGCCCAATAAAAGTTAGAAGGCTGTTGTGATGGCAGTAATCAGCAACCTTTTCAAATGTGGAGATTACTGTACTTGACATTTATTCATCTGAAAGAAGTCACATTGTTAGACTTTTGTTGTTGTTGTTGTTGTTCCTGGGGCTTGAACTCTGGGCCTGGGCGCTGTCCCTCCACTCTTCAGCTCAAGGCGAGCTCTCTACCATTTGAGCTGCAGAGCCACTTCCAGTTTTCTGGTGGTTAGTTAGAGATTAGAGTCTCACGGATTTTTCCTGCCCAGGCTGGCTTTGAATCGCGATCCTCAGATTTCATCCTCCTGAGTAGCTTGGATTACAGGCATGAGCCACCAGTGCCCAGCTTGTTAGACTCTATTCATAAAATAATACTAATGATGAACCATATTCAAAATAGTTGTATAGTTTTTTAGGACAGTAAGAATATAACACATATTATTTACTTTGTGAAGAGAGCTTGGTGTGTTTGTAAGTTTATTAGTGGGTTCCCAGAGATATATGTTTCATGGAGTTTGAACCCTATGATAATAAAAGTATAACTAGAGACACATGATATGCACAGTATCTCATCTGGTCCTCAGAATCAATGTACAGGGTTTGTACCATCATAGTCTCTGTTTAGATGTGAAAAAATGAGCCAATGAATAACTCACCCTGTTCAAAGAGCTAGAGGTGATAAAGCTAGGCTTTGACACTGAGCTGTTTCATGTGAAAGATCCCAATTTTATGACTATGCAATGCAATCATTCAGACTTCAGGAAGGTGGTGTGCAAATAAAAGTAAGAAAGTCTAATGGGGTTGCATTTAAGAACTGTACTCAGAATGCTCAGCCACCAGCTTTATTCTAGTGGATGTGTCAATCATTCTCTAAAGCTCACAGGAATTGGAAAGTGAAGGCACCAAATACAAAAGTGAATCTCATTTCAGTTTCCTATAACAGCTGCTGAGCTAATATTACATTTCAACTTTAAGTTGATTTTACCCATCAATACAATTGTTTTTTTGTGCCTTCGAGATATACATCTGGGGGGGGGTATGGTAACTACCCACGTTATCTGAATACTTTCATTGGTTTTACCTCCTAATCAAAGCAAAGGAGGTCTGTAATTATTAATCTGGGGCCTCCAAGCAAAAGCAAAGGGATTGACAAGTTTCAGTTTATTATGAAATATAGGATGTGGCTAGGATAGCAGAGATAAGAACCAAACAAATACTGTTGGAGCTAAGAGGAAGGAAGCATGACTTTATTATATTGAGTTAGAGATTTCATATATAATTAAGGTGGTATACTTCCTGAACCTTGACAAATAGTACATATGGTCACTCCCCTCTTCCTTCCCCTCCCCCTTTCCCTTTCCCTCCCCTTGCCCATTTTCCTCCTCCTCCCTTTCCCCCCTGGCCTCTCTCCTCCTTTCTTCCTCTCCCCCTCGGTCTCACAGCTCCTCTCTCTCCTTCTCCTCTTCCTTTTCCTTCTATCCCCTCTCTCCTCCCCTCCCCTTTCCCTTTCCTCTCCCTCCTCCCCCTTCCTCTTCCACTCCTTCTCCCTTCCCTTCATCTCCCCTCCCTCTCCCTCTGTGTTGACTTTTCTTCTGCCTTGATGTTTTCTCTAGTTGCACACATGGAGAAGCACTTGACTTGATTTCAGCAGTTACAGTTGGTTAAATTCTGAAAGGCAACAATACACGGGCCATAGTGCTGTTTACTGGAACAAATGATTTGTTTGATTGCCCAACTTTCAAATCCTTTAATATATTTCATAGGATGTCATCTGATTTGGAAATTTATTGCAAAAATAAAACCAGAGGGCAGGAACTAAACCCATGTCTGCCACTTAAATTACGTGTGTCATGTTTCTAGAATGTTTTTAGTAATAGAAAAGAAATCACTGCTAATTTACACTATGCAACCTATTTAAGCTGTTGATTTGCAACATTGTTGCATGCCTCAATCCTGTTCTTGATGTGTGGGAGATGAAATAGTAGGCCTAGAAAGACTATTTTAATGTGGGAGAGCTCCCACCAGCAACAACATTGCAACTATTGTCACATCCCAGACATCATTGTGTGGAAGTAATGGCAGCTGCCTGTAGCTGCAGAGCCCCCAGCCCAGGCAGAAGCTGAGAACCTTCACAGATCATCCTTTGAGCACCACCAGTTGGATGGCATCAATGCTGACCTCAATGTCAAGGGACGCACATTCTTGTTATGGCTCTGTCTGTGTCTAACCATATGTCCTGGGGAAAGACACTTAGTGTCTGCTTTGGTTTCCTGTCTGAATACCTGACCCTTCCTGCTTTATGGGGACGTTGTGAAATGCATCGAGAAGTGATGAGAGAATGCTTTGTGTGCCTGTGAAGAGGTGCTGTGTGATTCTAAAGGATTACTATGAATTCATCCAGAATAAAGTCTATAAACTATGCTGAACAATAAATAGACTTGATGAAAGTGCTCTGCCCAAGACGAATCTCTGTGATGACTGCTATTTGTACCAGATGATCCCAGCTCCTTGTCCCAAAAGTTAATCAGTAATTTTATCTGATTGCACATTTGCTCCTGTTTTGTTTTGTTTTTTAAATGACCAAAGATAAAAGCAAGATTATCTGAGGACAAGTAGGTGCAAAGTTAGGACTTTTGTGATTAACAACAATAGTTTACACACCATAACCACCACAACTGACACCCAAATAATTGATTAAATAACAGGCCAGCAACCAAGTGCCACCTGATGATGGATTGTGAGCTTAAACCTCACATCCATAAATAGCCAGCAACAAAACATTAGTCTTTTAGAGAACTGCAGTGTCTAAAGGCAAATCTTTGATTTGTAGCTGATCACTGTGCTTCTCTCTTATACTTTCTAAGTTAGGAAATCAGAGAAAATAAATGCATGAGGAGTCAAAGACCCCCCTAATAAAGACCATGCAACTTAAGTTGTTAGTGGTTAAATATATATTTCGCAGTGATTAAGTGCCCAGATCATAAGGGCCTTGCAAGTTCATCAGGAGGCATGGAAATGATTGTGTGCATTTTTTTTCACTGAACGAAACAGATCAAACTGTTATCAAGAGACTAAAGAGAAACTAATTTAATGGACAAGATAATTTTATTGGACAGTTTGGAGACTGTCCTTGAAGCTGTTCGTGACTGACAGATTGGCCCTCCAATCAGTGGGGTTCTTCCTGCATCTACTCCATTAAGGAGTTAAGAGGAAAATGATGATCTGAGCCCTGTTTTGTAGCGTAGCCTCATCCTTGCAGCTGTTCCAGGCTGCAGGAAGTCCAGCTACCAAGATCCTGTGGCAGGCATCTTCAAAGATGCTTCTCACTGGAATATTATCTTTTCCTATCTTGTTAATTGCTTCATCTTCTTAAAGAGAATGGAATCATTATTGTTTCTTCTCTGAAGACCTCCACAAATGCACTGTTTCCATCTCTGCTTCACCATACAGGAAATCCTGTGATCATCCTCTCTGTTCTCCACCTTCACACATTTGTCTTTATTTTTACCCTGTATTGACCTTTTGAATCTTGTCTGGTCTCTTTTGTCTGTAATGCTAAAGATCACTGAGCTATGATTTTACTTTTGGTTGTGAGGCTTGAACTCAGGGCTTGGGCACTGTCCCTGAGCCTCTTTGTGCTCAAGGCTTAGTACTCTGCCACTTGAGCCACAATACCACTTATGGCTTTTGAGTGGTTAATTGGAGATAAAAGTTTCACCAGGACTTTTCTAGACTTTCCTTGGGGCTCTCTACTGTATCTTTTGGATACAGCCTTTGGATTACTTGTAGCATTTTGACTCAATGTCACTCTGAACTGGGTGTTTCTGCTTCCATTCACCTTCATTGTGATCTCCTGGCCTAGCTGGAGGTCTGGCTTGCATCATTCTAATTCTACCTTGAGTCTATGTACTCAGAAATCCCAGTAACCCTGGGCTAGAGGTGAAAATGTAGTCAAGGTAGTTATACATACATGCACACATATATACATACATACATACATATACATACATATACATACATACATACATATACATACATATATATATATATATGATTCAAGGCAGTTATACACACACACACACTTCATTTGGGGGAGTTTAGTTGCCTATCTTCTATAATTGACAAACTCTTTAAGGACAGAGCTTTATGTTCTTTGTAACCTTCCATAGTTTCTAGTACTTAGAAGCTACTTAATAATTATTTATGAAAACCAAAAATTCTGAGTGGCAAATTTAGAACTGGTATCACTCTCAGTGTTTAGTCACTATGAAAAGCAATTTTATTATTATTATTCTCCAGCCATCAAAGTGGCTTCATTTACAAGAAAGCAGGACCAAGTGTACCAATACTTCAATCATGCATCCATTTCTCAGGAAGGAGTCAGTAGATAATTTCATCACTGCACAAAAATTATAGATTCTAGCTAGACACACCAAGATGGACAATGTCATCAAACAGTGCAGTCTTATGGGACCACTGCTGCAGTGCATGGCCTTACATTGTTCAGAATGAAAACCTCCTCCTCCTCCTCCTCCTCCTCC
>NW_012267219.1:3952265-3966117 GCF_000151885.1 Dipodomys ordii
CTGTCCTCCCCCTCCCCCTCCTCCCCCTTCTCCTCCTCCTCCTCCTCTTCCTCTGACCACTGACTCTGGTAGGGATATAGCCTCTGTGACTTTCTCATTTTCTTGCTGCCTACTTGTAATCTGTCACTGTCTAGAGTGGTAAATGCTGACCTGAACTCTGGCCTCTGCTGAGGGATGAGAGCCTGGGCCTTGGGTGCAGATTCCTTGCTGGTTTACAAGTAGCTGTGACATAGGCTCCACAATGGCAGTTGCCATGTGGGTCACTTTTAACATTAAGCACAAGGTCTCCAGCACAGCAGATGCTGATAGGCATTTGTCGAAAGAGTGGACGATGGTTTCTGGAGTTTTCTTGCTCTAGATGCTTTGTCAAACAGCATGGCCGCCCACTGGGAAACCACTATTTTATGTAGTAGACCTGGCATCCTGCTTTGCATGCCCTGCATTTCTGAATTTCGTGAACTATATGTGGAGCTTTTGGCTCTTTTTCCAGGGTCCCTATGGTCAGTGCTCTCAGCATTGGATTTCTCTAATGTTTTGGGTTTATAGGCAGATACTAGCTGTCTTCTCTGTTTTCTTCAGTCCAGAGTGGCTACATACACATTTTTTTGTGTGTTGTAATTTTACTATACCTTCCAGCTTTGAACACCTAGTTGGCCCACAAATGTTGGCCGAATTGCATGAACTCCTAATTTCCATGCCTTTCTGTGTAGATGCCTGGGCTGTGTACAGTAGGGCTCTGAGGAGAGGAGGGAGCTGGCAAGGGCTGGGGTTCAGGCTCCTGCACGTGGCCCTGACACACTTGCAGATCTTTCATGAGTTTTGGAGTAGGTTATTTATGTAGGAACCCGTATCCTTAAGAGCAATATGTGAATTTTAATGGAGGGAATCATTAAATGAATAATAATTCCAAACCAACTCTCCTTCCCAATTATCATGCCAGGCTGAAGGAAGGTTTTAGAAGCCGGGAAAAGTCACCCTTCACACTATGGATATTCAGGATCCTTGCCATTCAGTCATTCAATTTCTTTCTCTTCTTCCCCTCCAACTCCTCCGGAAGTAAGCCATGGCACACTATGTTGTATTGTCTGTTTTGATATAAATTTAGATCACTTCTTTCTAAGTTTATGAAAGCTTCTCTGTCTCCTCCCTTGTAAGTGTTCATTGTTAGCCTTGGGGTTCAGGCTGAATTCCAATTTGAGCTATTAATTACCTTTTAATGCTCAGCCTTCTATGCAATATCAGATGGTAAAGGTGCATTCTTTGTCCTCCTCAGCAAGTAAGTGCTGAATGGGGAAGCAGTTATTGCTGCCTTTCCAAAGGAGAGGAAGTTGGAGGCAGGGAGAAGTCTTCCTGCCCCTTTGAGGGAGCTGCTTGCAAAGTGATTTGGGACAAAAGGCATCCCTGGGAACCTGAAGCTTTTTAATTTTTTTTTTCTACAGAGGCCTTCAAGCCATCCATCACTTTTCTTTTGAACCACTGGCTTAGCCCAGAATGAAATGGGACAGGATTGTGTTTTCTTGAAGAACTGTTGCCGAGAAAGTGATGGCTTCCTTTGAAGCCCGTCAAAGGGATGTTTTATTTTGTTTTTGTTTTTCTGAAATCCCTGCAGTTTGCCTGGCCTCCTCCCAGATCTCACACCACAGCCTGACTGCATGCCTGGAACCTAAGTGACTGCCTTCACAGCTAACAAAAGACAACACATGGATGCAGATAATGCTAACTGAAGAGGTGGAAGGCATGAAAGGGGCTTTTCTTTCCCTTTTTAACTTCAAATAGCAAAGGAATGTAATATTCTTTGGAAAGTGCAGGGGACCGACACTACACCCAAATTCACTTCTGTGTGACATGAACTAACAAGTCAAATTCAGGAGGCCTAGTGCACCCTGCAAGGTACTTTGCAGTGGTATAGAGAATAACCCTTCTTAGATGCATTTCTGTTTTCCTTGGCCCAGACAGGGGTGCTTGATGGAATGATAATTGGAGGTTGATGAAAAACATCCATCATCGTTGTGTTGTGACTTGAGTTATATTTATTTAACGTGAAACTTTTGAGTTGTGAAATAAACCATCTGAGTTGGGGAGCAGTGATTATCTAAAAATTTCCTTCTTTTACTCCTTAGGCAGGGGTAAGTCATCACTTCTATCAATTTAGTTTATTGAAAAATTCTCGGATTGCTCACACAGGTCTGAAGCTTTTGGTGTGTAAAGGAAGAGATTCTTTACCACAATGTGGTTGTTCTCCAACTCGTGGCTCTTGGTGCAGCCCTGTGACTCACTCTTTTGCTACCCAGGCAGAATTTAATTTATGTTGATATTTTCTGAAATGGAATCTATATGGTTTGGGGATCCACTTCATTCGTGTACATTTTTTGAGAGCAAATTAGCAATCTCACAAACTCACATCTCTACTAGACCACAGCAGGGCTTGCGCTCAGCCCCTCTCAGGTTTAGCTACTAGGCAGGAGACAGATTATCTCCTCACCCTGTGCATCCTTCCCTCCCTTGTCATTGCCAGGGGAGAGGAATGAGGAGCAAGAACAAATCGTCTCACTCCTGTTTCACTCACCACTCCTCGGTTAATATTTCCTTCCCAAGATCATACTCATGGTAAACCACTATCTCTGTAAACTCCTTCCTGACTCTCTACCCAATCTTTCCTCTTTTTACATTGCCTAGGAGACCTTGTCTCCATCTCCCTTATATGGTGTCTTTTCAAGACCTGATCTGCACTTGGACGTTTTCTCAACTGTCTTGATTAATAGACTATAAGCAACAAGATGACAATGCACTCTTGGATATTTTTTCTTTTACTCATTTCTTTCTGTCTTTTTTAGGACCAGAATGATACTCAGTAAAACAATATTTTCTGGGCAAACAAAGATCACTGGGATTTCAACTTGTATTATTAAACATCCTCTCCCCATCAAGTATTAATAATCAAGTGTTTTAGATTCCAAACGATTTAAAAATCTAACCTAACTTTAAGTAGTAGTTATCTTCTTTCCTAGGCTGTATTTATTAGGAATGTCAACAATAAGATTTCTTCTACATTTTTTTTTCTATTGAGCTACTTGAAATGAAACTGTGGTCTTAAAATGTCATGTTGAGAGGAAACTTAATGAGTCTAGCATCATGCTAAATGTTTTTACATATTTAATCTATTTTCATCCTCACAATCACTATGTGAGGTTGATATTCTAGTCATTATTTTACAGACAATGAAATTGAGGATCAAGGAGGTCAAGTGGCTTGCCAAGGTCACATAGCTAGTTAATAATATTGTCAGGATATTCTGTATAACTTTAAAGCCTCATGCTTTGGCTGTTCTGTGAACTGCCTTACCAATAAGTGTTTTAAGAATAAGTAAAGATGACTTCCTAACTAAGATATGGGTTGTGTCAATGGGATCAGCCTCCTGATGAAACTATGAGTTTAAGCTGGACAGATCAGTCAACAAGTGTACTGAAACCTTTGCTCACTGTATTGACCATCAGAATGCACTGACATCTAAATATTGTTGCAATGTAGAGATAATGGCAGCTGTTAAATACATAAATGTTCCCCTTACTCTAAGTATACTTGTCAGTTAAACACTGTGAGGGGCAGGTCAAGATTAATGGGCTGATGTTTAATGCAGGGTCCTTATTGATCAAGTGTAATATACACCACTGCTGATATTATTAAATTACAAATGTTAGGAACCAGAAGCTTCTCAGAAATACAGAGTAGCCACAGGCCACTCTAGCCAACTAACTTGTGTCCTTTCTAGGGAGGAATATGTAGGACCATCAACTCAATGGCAGCTTTCATGCCATAAGATGTTCAAAAGTCCTCCCGGTCAATCATAATCATATATCATATGTATCTATACACATCTATACATATGTATAGATATGTATGTATGTATATATATATATATATATGTGAGATGTATTTGCTCTTGAGGATCCATAAAATTTTTAGACAGTTAGCAAGCATCTAAAAAACTGATTGTGATAATTTTGCCTTGAATTTGTATATATGTATGTATATATCTGTCTCAGTCAGTATAAGCCCATGGTAATGGTTGAGAGGAGTACTTGTATTCACTTCAAAGCATACTGAGGAAGCAAGAGACAATGTGTGTGACAATCTTACCTGTAACTGGTCATATTCAGAGGACTTGCACTGAGCATGTGCTGTGTACATTGTGTGTGCTGGTGTTTCTGGATAAGATGGAAAGTGGATAATGGAGAATGGATTCTGTAAGACAAGTCCACATTGTTGTACTTATGATTGTCAGTGAATATCACCAATAGAAAGCGTGGCATTAGCAACTAGTTTCTACACTTAAAAAAATAGAATGAAATAATGGGACATAGCCCTGCTCTGGTGTGCTGGTGTATTTGTGTGGGGTTCTTGAGTCCTGTTAACTGCTATTAACAACCGTAGTTACCTAAAAATCAGCCTTTGGAGTCCTGTTTCATTCTCCTGTTTTCAGAATTTAAAATTTCTTTCTTTCCATTCCTATTCAAATTTCACATTGTTGTAACACATGATGATTGTGAATTGAAAAAAAAAGAAAAAGAAAAAAAAGAATTTCTGGTTTGTAGAGATTTTCAGTAAATAGGGAAGAGAGAGATGTACAATAAAAAATATATAATGAGAGGAAATTGTGATTTTTTTAAAGCAATTGTGACAATTTTAATTACAGGAGCATAAAAAAGACAGAATCTATGGGTTGTCCAAAAATGTATTTGGGATTCCATCATGTAGACAAACTTGCTGTGCAACCAGTGGTTAGTTTAGTGTCTAATGTTTATGTTACAGGTAAAACCTGTAAACAGCTCAGTTATTTACTGGTTGACAGGCTTAGAACATGGCTTCAGGAGACCAAACTAATAGAACTATCTGATGAGTTTAGTCTTTTCTGTAATCTGAATGTTTTCCAGAAGTTAGATGTCCTACTTACAGACATGCTTATTCTTGCTGTCTTGTTTCCTATTTACCTTTCCCAAGCCGAGAGCACATTCAATTAAGCCATGTTACACCATCGGATCATTGGCAGTTGGGATAGTGTGTAGCTTATTTTAACAACCGGTATTTGAGGCCAGACCATTATACTAGGCCAGCACAGACATGCTTCTCATTAGCCCATCTATTTTAAAGGGGAACACACTGCAGGCTGAGCTAACTGAATTTCCACTGCAAAACCAGCCTGAAAATGGCCTCAAGGGGACCTCACTTCAGATTTTATTAAAGTTCATCAACTACATATTATGCAGATACATAAAAATAGATTAACAACCATAAAAGAATGACTCATGTTTATTACCTTGAAGAGCAATTGCATAAAACTAAAACAAAAAAAAGGAAAAAAAAGAAGCATTGCTAAACCTTAATAAAGTTGAAACCTTCCTCTGACAAGCACAGAAGACATCTAGATTTTTGGGAGAACGCCACATTATATCTACTAGCTGAGCTATTATCATACAAAATTGTGTTAATGAATCTTAAGGAAATGAGGGTCAAAATTAAATCTGGAAAGATGATCTCACAAGATTCTTTGTCCATGGGCTAACCACCAGGTGGTATGTTAATTGTCTTGTAGGAAATGCTCAAGTCTTTATGGACTACAAAGTTTCAATCCAAGAGAAAGAAACCAAAGTGCAAACTCATCTTCATATCCCTGCCCAGGTGTTAGAGGTTGAGTTGTGTTCCTCCCAAAATGACATGTTCAAGTATGAATCTTCATTACCTCAGAATGCATTTAGAGATAGTCTTCACAGAGATAATTAAATTGCAGTGAGGTCATTAGGGTGGGGGCCTCTAAGCAACCTGATGGCCCAAATCCAATAAGGAGAGGAAATCTGGATACACAAACACTCTAGGAGTATTATATACTAAGACACAGGACTGCCTGTGTTGGCCATCTAACAAGCAGAGGGGGAGGTGAGCAAGAGGTGGAAGTGAGGGAGAGGAGAGAGAGGGGGTGAGGGAGAGAGGGAAAGAGAGAGAGAGAGGGAGGGAGGGAGAGAGGGAAGGAGAGAGGGAGGGAGAGAGGGAGGGAGAAAGGGAGAGAATTGAGAGAGAGGGAGAGACATGGAATAAATTGTTCCCTCAGGCCTCTCGAAGGAAACTAATCCTGGTCACATCTAGATCTTTCTTAACCTTCAGCTCCCACAACTGTGAGACAATAAATTTCAGTTGTTATAGGCATCCAGGCTTCCCTCCTTTATTTTGGTAGCCTGAAGAAACTAAATGAGAATATAAGAAAATGAGCTTCTGTTTGCCAATCACCTGCTTCTAACTCTGAAGAGCAGATCCAGGGTCTGCCAACTGCTAAGGCTTGAAAGGACCACAAAGAGGAAACCAACATCACTAGAGGAAGAAACAATTTTAGTTAATTGAGCACATCATGCTATCATATTTAACATGAGATAGAATGGTGCAGAGTGAAATATTATTTCTTAGTAATTTAAATATTTAACAATGAATAAACTGAAGGAACAAGTTGATAAATACAAATATTTTATACTTTTATGATAATATAGTTTTAGTGTGACAATAACTTTAAAATATATTCAACTGTGGTTTTAATCTGATTGAAAATGGGCAAAATGACTTAATTATTATTGTGTATGTAGGGATTTTCTGCAGATGAAATGACAAAATCTAGGATAATAAAAATATACATAATATCTAAATCTTTACCCATTTATTTTATCAAGTTTATCTTTATTTCATCATAATCATTAATCAAACTATAATCTAGATTATTTTCTGATTTGTTCTAACTAAAAGCATTTTTAGAGAGCAGACATTTTTGCATATCTTCATCACAATATAAATAAAATATAATTCTTTTCATAGGATATCTATAATTTAAATACATCACCATCAGAAGCATAAATTAACTAGAATGTAATAAAAGAAAGAATATTTTTTATTTTTTAAATCCATTAATAGCTATTAAGATTAAAATGAAGATTATAACCAAAAACCAGCAAAAATAGAAATCATACATCTAAATTATTTAGAACTACAGTTTTGAAATTTAACTATTTGACTATTGCGAAGTGAAACTTCACAATTAGTAGTTTCAATTTTCACCAAATATAAATATAAGTCAGATTTAGATTTAGTTGGAAAGAGACCTAGACAGAAAACAGATAGATATACGTATATGTGCAAGTTTAAGAGTAATAAGGTTAGTTTAACATTTTAACATGTTCCTCAGCTGCTAAGTAAAACTAGTGAATACTGAGCTAATCCCACTGTTTGGATCACAAATTGCACTCAGAAATTTGGACATAAAGGAAACCAAGTAAATACACATTTAACAGTACTGGTGAACAATTCTTTATGATATACCAGTCTGCTTTTTCATGCTGTTGGAGAACAAACATTTGAACAGTGAACAAGACTTCTCTATTTTAACTGTTTACACTTGTACTTTTTGCATTCAGAACCTTATATGTATCCATATATATCCATACACATATATGTATACCTCTATCTGATCTATCTGGAGAGAGAGATTGTTTTTGTTTTGAGAACATAGATCAGCAGGTACAGAGAACCATTTCCTTGGGGTTTGATTTGTGTTAGTCATGGAGTACATGTTTAACTCACAGGTTGTACTGTTATGTACCAAATGTAAGACTCCAAGTTCTAGAAGTACTCATAACTTTTATAATAAATGCACAGCTCTTGTCTTCCTGTGGTCTGTGTGGCCATAGTTCTCTATTACGTATGAGGCCCTCTGAGTAAAGGCCTGGATAAAGGGTAGCCTCTCTAACTCATGGTCAGAGAGTACATGTTGAGTTGAATAGATATCGTTCTGAAATTCCAATCCCCCCAGACCCTCAGAATGACTTTATTTGGAAATAGGCACAGGTATAGTTAGTAACTGACTTGTAAGTGAAACCATCCTGGTTCAGGGTGGGCCTTAAATACAGTAACTGATGTCCTTAAAGAATGGATAGGTATGGTAGAAAAAAAGCATATGAAGAAAAATAGAGATTAAGATTTGCTGTGAAAAACCAGAAAGTGCTTAGGGCTATTACAACTTAGAAGAGGCCAAGAAAGGGACTGGGAAGGTGGCTCAGTGATAGAGTGCTTGCCTTGCATGCATGAGGTCCTGGGTACGATTCCTCAGCACCACATAAGCAAAAAGAAAAAACCGGAAGTGGCGCTGTGGCTCAAGTGGTAGAGTGCTAGCTTTGAGCTGAAGAGCTGAGGGACAGCACCCAGGCCCAGAGTTCAGGCCCCACGACCGGACCCTCCCCCCCCCCCTAAAAAAAAGAAGAGGCCAGGAAACATGCTGTCCTAGAGACTTGAGAGGGGAATGCAGCCCAGAGGACACCATGGTTTTGTCCCGGTAGTCAGAGAGAAAATCCCAAACCTGTTTCCCTTTCCATGCACAGGGCAGTAGTCATAATACCAACAGGATACAGCCCCTCCCCTTTTAGTTGAATTTGATTTAGTCAAAAATCTTTTTCAGAAAGAAAAACAAAAAGAGAGAGAGATCACTTTGAACAGTGTTAACAAGTCCTTTGCTTACCACTCAAGGAGCCTGCATCCGTTCACAATGAGCTTCAAATCTGAAATTAGAATCTGTGAATCAGTTTCCTCATTCCTCTCAGTGTAAGCATGTATCTGTCTCTACACAAACAAATGGTTCCCCTCCCCCCACCGAATCCACTTGAGCTCAACAGAAACAATAATGTGTTGCACTGACATTGGTTGTTAGATGTCAGTAGTTACTATTGGGAAATCATTGCAGGCATCTACTTTCATCCACCAGGCATGTGTTCCAAGACTCAAAGTGAATGCCTCAGAAAGCACAGAACCCTACATGTACTCCATTTTTTTATACCAATATTCCCTCCAGTATGGCCAGCTGAGTTACTTTCTGCCCTAATGACTTCTTTGTATCATTGTTCTTACACTTCGAGCCATTCTTAAATAAAAGAATAGTTACGTCTACACAAAACTGTGACAAGTCTAATAGTGAGTATGGTGGTTGTGCATGCAAAATGGATACACAAGACAAAGAGAGGAGACATACCCTAGAAGGCATACAGTGGGATGGTGGTGATGGGGTTTATAAGGCAATTCAAATGATATGCCATTTAAAATATGAATTGTTAACTTCTGGGTTTTCCCACTTAATGATTTTAGACTGCAATTGATTATGAGTAACTGAATTGAGGAAAACTACACACAAAGGGGAACTGAAGTGAATTGAAGGGGAATTGAATTTTCCAGATGTACCCATGGAGCATTCAAAGACTTGTTTTCAAACTGTCTGAACCGGTATAATCTAAAGGTTCTGACCACTGGTGCTGGCTAAATCTACTAGCCATTATTTTCATGAGGATGAACAAATATGTAATCGTGCTTTTCAGCTTGAAGTTTGTTATTACTAATTACTAACTTCAGGCTTGAAATTAAAGTAAAATATTTCTCTGTAAATATATATTTCCAGAGAAAATTATCAGAAAACAGAAACACTCACAAATGTATGGCACAAAAATCTGGTGCAATTTAAATTTATAAAGTTTCCTTGTAATAATCAGCTTCTCTTTCAACTTCCATCTGTATTGGAGACAGGAAAGGAAATGCTCTCTGAAGAATGTGTGTGATGGACAGGGGAAAGTAAGTGACCTATTTAAAGATATGAGCCGTTCACCTGCTTCACATCTACCGGAAGGGAGACATAGGGTAAAGGGTTTGGTAAGTATGAGTGTGTGCAAGGCTCCCAAGTTGGAGAAGTGACAAAGTCATCAGTATCTTCCCTTTATCCTTTAGAAACATTTCACATGCAAATAGCATATCATTTTCTTAATCTCTGCGGTTCACCATTAATATTGACCATTAAATTAAGATGACAGGATTTGAAAAGCAAGTACCCTCTATTGGAATATGCTCTGCAGTTTATTCAATGCTTGTTGTTGGCAGAACAAGTTAAGAGCTTGAGGTCTCAGTTCCTTTTTTTGTCTTTTTTTTTATTGGTCTCAGTTTTAAAACTTATAAGATAAAACTTGCTTATAGAATTCTTATCAGGATCAGTAAACTAAATTCTAAAGAGTGACCACTATAATGTCTCATATATAGTAGGCCCTGATGAAATGGAATCTAATTCACAGAGATGTATAAATATGCAAAAAGTTTATTATTTTCATTGAATGTTTTAAAATCAAGATTTAAAAAAAGTACTTCTCATCGATAATAGGTTTATTTTCAAATTTTCCTCTGCCTGAAGTGATTTCAGTTGGTGCTGATAATTTCTTTCAGACAATCTGTGACTTAAAAAAAAAATCGGAGAACACACAGAAATGGAGGGACAAATGGTGAACAAATGCAGCAGTGGTACTCACTAGACCCTGTTGAAAATGAACTATACAACCTGTGGGTGGGTGGGAATGGGTAGGAAACACTGGGAAGGGGTGACATTGTCCAAAAAGAAATGTACTGGTGACTTGACAAGTAACTGTAACTCCTCTGTACATCATCTTTAGAATAGTAATAAAAAAAATTTAAAAATGGAGAACATAATGCATTTCTAGCAGATTAATTCAGTCCCTGTTATTCATACTTCCTCTTCTCTCTTTTGAAGGCCTAATGGTCACATCAGTAGAAATGCTACTCGGGTCCTCCCACGAGAGCCGCCATTCTTGCAGGACTAGATGCTCTATGGTGGAGTGGGTATCACAGTGGTTTTAGCATGGCAAAGTACAGGGTGTGCAGCAAGATCAATCAATTCTATAGGTTATATCTATTCGTCCTTGATTTCTTGTTGACAGTCTCTACCACTTGAGGTTGTCCTTGCCATCCTGCCCCCAGGATGAGCTCTGCAGGCTGTATCCAGGAGGAACACTGTCTCCTGAGTGCTCAGCCTCCTGCGACAAAACAAAACAAAAAAACCCAGTAACAACACCGGGGACAACCACAGTGCTTAGAAGGCTTACAACTAATTATATTCCACTTAGTAGTTTTCATATTTAGGGTTAAGAAAAGCAATTAATATAGTTTTCTGGTAAAGAAAGGGAGTTAGATTGGATTAGGTCTCAAATTCAGTGTAATTTTCTCTCTTCTGTTGTGCAGAGAGACAAAAAATAAAAGGCAAGCTTAAATTATGCTGATTGCCACAAGCTTCCCAGAGTCTGGAGTATATAAATCTTCTGTCTTTACTACAGAAGTCTTAAATCTAGTACTGTAGATAACTTGTAAGTATTATGAGATGTTTAATATTCTACTGTTTTCTACTGAGAGCACAACTTAAATTCCATTCATATTTTAGGCTTCTCTTTCTATTTTTATTAAGTAAGTTCTATTGTTTTTGGAATGTTTAGAGTGCTACAAAATGACTTTAACCTACCCCTTACTGGATGTCTTCTTTATAATACTAAGACCATATTTAACTAGAAGGTAAGATTATGAAGAAGAGGAAGGAAACTCAGATCATTTGTACCATTTGTATCAGTTGTTTTGAAAATCAAGGAAATCAAAATTAGGTCTACCTTCTCAAAGTATGATTTGAGGGCTGTGGTACTGATTAGGCCCAATTTTGTATGGGGTAGAAGTGAAGTCCCAACAGCTTTACTCTTGCCCCTGCCTTCTCTGAAAATACTTATGCCAATAAGGTCAATAAGGTGGCAAATCATAGAGCCTGGTGAAAAGGACAGACTTCTTATTTGTTGAATTAGTTCTATATCCAATGGCCTACATGTTTTTTCTTTGTTATAAAATAATATCTATGTTTCTTAAGTCATGTGACTTAGCACTGTTACTGGACACATTGTCACCATAAAATTTTACAGAGTTGCAATTCAGTTCCCTTTAAATGGCTAAATGCATTTCAGGCACCCAGAAGGAAGAAACAAACTGTGCACAGTGACAAAATGCCTTTAAAAATCTGGGAGTGAGATATAGTTATTAAGATGTCATTATATGTTACACACATTGTTTATTTACCGTTAGCTTCTTGGTCCTGAGATATTAACCTGTGAGCCACAGGTAATGCTTTTTATAAGGCGCTTCTTCATTTGGGGCAGTTTTTGGTAAAATATAAGTCTGTGGCTGTGACCTCCTTTATATGCTTTATACACAGAATACTCTAGCTAATATGAAAATAAAGAGCTAGATAAATCCACTCTACTATTCCTCCTACATTCAAATATCCATTAAAATAATCTCCCCTCCCTCCCATTCCTTCCTTCCCTCTTGTATTTTGTGTTTCACAGGTACCAGGCTGCGCCTCCACATATTATTTTCCTAATGCATCATAATTACTAAAAGATTCATGCCATATAACTCTGCAGAGTTTCCTTAAATCCAACTTGCTAATCACCCTTAAAAATTCTCATTGCTTTCATTAAATATAATGGTTTTGTAATTGTATAATTTTGTATCTAATAGAAAAAAATGACCATTTCTGAATAGATTAGAATATGATAATTGATGGTATATAAAGACACTTATGGTTCCCTCTTCTTATGTTGCAATTTCTCACCCTACATTTGAATACTTAGAAAGAAATGTTAAGTAGAAGTACAGCGTGGGCCACAAGGATTTTTTTTCAAGAAACAAATGTGATGAAAGGAATCATGGAGCCAGACATTGTTGAGGCTAGGGACATGGATGACTACATTTCCCTGTGTTGCTTCCATTTCCTTTGGAAAAGTATATTATTCTATGTTACTACTGGTTAGCAAATGTCAGTAACCATGCTGTTTGTTGGTCATGAGGTTTGAACTTTGGGCCTGGGTTCTGTCCCTGAGCTCTTTGGTTCAAGGCTAGTATTCTATCATTTGAGCCACAGCACCACTTGCCATTTCCTGTTTTCTCATGGTTAATTGGAGATAAGAATCTCATGGACTTTGCTGCCTGGGCTGGCTTTGAACTATGATCCTCAGATCTCAGTCCCCTTAGTAGCTAGGATTAGAGGCGTGAGCCACCAGTGCCTGGCTTTTGGCCTTAAACATTCCTAACAGAACCCCAGTGCACTGGGCTTGGGAGGAGGTTGAGGAAAGGATGCAGAGGAAGTGGGCTGTGTCTTAGGAAGCAGTCAAGGATTCCATCTATCAGAGTCCAATTCAAATAAACATAAGCAAATAAAGGTGGTTTATTGGTTTTGTTACCTGAACTGCAGGGAACACTAGCACAGAATTCATCTCAACATGGTATGAATCCTGGAGCTCATCACCTTCCACTTCCATTTCCTGCTTTTCTGAGTCAGTTGGCTATATTTACTGATGCAGATGGGTTTTCATATATGTATATGTGTGTGTGTGTGTATATAAAATCTTTAGTTGTACAATGATTACAGATGGGTTTTCTGTATGTGTTGTGGGAAATCCAGACTCACATTCCTCTAGCTTCATCATTTAGCAAGAATACATAGTTCTTTCTCACCAAGTTCTGATTATAATTTACTCATACCTCCTAACTTCCAGGTGCTAAAAATTGTGATGACATAGGAAATCAGGGAGTGAGGTCAATGATTTCCAAAACAATAGCCAGACTTTTGTTTCTTCCTTAGATTTATGTTTGCTTCTTCCTCAGATTTAACTCATAACTTCTTATCCCTCTTTCTGAGCATGGGGCTTGAACTTAGGGACTAGGTGCTATCCCTGAGTTTTTTTTGACCATGGCTAGTGCTCTATCACTTGAGTTAGAGGTTCACTTCCAGCTTTTTGGTGATTAATGGGAGATAAGAATCTCACAGGGCTGGGAAGGTGGCTGGCTCAATGGTAGAGCACTTGCCTTGCATACTTGAGGCCCTGGGTTCGATTCCTCAGCACCACATAAGCAGAAAAAAAAAGCCGGAAGTGGCGCTGTGGCTCAAGTGGTAGAGTGCTAGCCT
>NW_012267219.1:3966187-3970354 GCF_000151885.1 Dipodomys ordii
AAAAAAAAAAAGAATCTTACATACTTTCCTGCCTTGCCTGGTTTTGAACTGTGTTTTTCAGATCTCAGTCTCCTGTGTAGTTAGGATGCCCCAGTGCCAACTTAGTCCACCTATCTATATAGTATCAGTAAGGACATTTTTGTCAAGTGTGTGTTGAATCTTCTAGAACTTACCTTTGTGTAAGTGAGGGATGAAGGGAATATTATCATGTGTCTTAATATCCACAAGACAGGCAACATGGCCAGGTGAAGGAAAAGTGATCATTTTACCCAAATAATATCAAGCTCTGACTAATTGAAGTTCTAGCCAGGTCTTCTGCAGTGTGGAAGCATGTCACCTTGATGTCTCGTAGCATACAGATGTTCCTTTACTTTAGGATTCTGCAGAGAGGTAGTCTTATTTTCCTTTCTGTACAGAAGTAGACAGATCAGGTCACACACATATTCCCCAAGGATCTCATTGAGACCATGGAACTCAGGTACAAATGCCTGAACTAGTACTGATTGGGTATCATAGCCATCTTACTTGAAATAGAAAGGAGAGATGCTATACTCAAACAGGGCCACAATTATTTGGGGTCACCCAGCCTCTATGAGAAAGACAAGAAGGCCAGGGTAAACTTATGGCTTTGAAAATTGGACAGAGAGTGAATGCATGTTAGAAACTGATATCAAAGTGAACAAGAGACAGATTGTACACCAATCAGAAGAGAAACCTTTGAGAGCCAGCTTTACACCTTTTCATCCCCTACAGTCCTTTCGTGAATACCAGTGTCTACCAGTGAAATTTGATTTATGCGACAATTTCTTGGAGGAGAACTTAGTCCTTGTGGATCAGCAAATCCCTGTGGGTAAGAGTGCTGTGGAGTCATTTGTGTTGGTAGCAACTTGGCAAGATGTCCTACTATAGGCAAAGTCTCACAGAGAAAGTTGGGGTTGTTGGGAAATCAGTAGTCTTTGAGAAGGGCAATCGTAGGTACATGAAAATCTGGTTACTGATGCAGTATCCCTCTGTTCTCCTTATCTGTGGAGGGATACATTCCAAATGCCCAGGATGTCTGAGGCTACAAGTAGTAACAATTCCATACATACTATGTTTTTCTTTTCCTATATAAAGATAGCTGTTTAGCCTAGAGTTGTTTCTTGCAGAAGGTAAAAAAATAAAAAGCCATAAAAGTGAGAACTTGTGTAGGATGACTTTGGGAAATCAGAAGGGTAAGGAGGATTAGGAAGACATGATGAAAAAAATGGCCTCTGTTGTAGTCTACCATCTGTTTGCCTAGCTAGATTCAATGCCCCTCCCCAAAGGAGCTTTACGCATCTCTGCCTTGATCAACTCAGTGTGGAATGAGCAGAGGTGCAGCCATGTCTCCTATGAGCAGCCAGGTGAGAGACACACATCTACTCTATTCTTTCCTCTGCCACTGCTCTTAGAAGCACATATTGCTATATGTAGCTCTTGTGACTCTGTATCTAAATGGCTGCAATAAGCACATCCTGATTGCAACTTCTCTGCTTGATCTAGAGAGGAGGGTCAGGTAGGTACATCTCCAGTGATGATATAAAACTGTAATTGTAGCTTCTCAGGAGGTAGAGGTAGAAGGATCGCAATCTGAATCTGGCTGCAGGCCCAAAGTGCTAAATCCTGTCTGTAAAATAAAGTAAAAAAGGCTGAGAGGTGTCTCAAATGGTAGATCACATGTCTAGCTAAGGTCCTGAATTCAATCCCCAATAATGTCACCACCACCAACAAAAAACATCTAATTTCTTCATAGCTCTCCTATATTCCCATCCTAGAAAGCTTTGGCTGAAAAGAGGGATGTGGTAAGCATATGTAGTTCCTCCTGAATTTGATTATTTTCCAGAACTAAATACTCTTAACTGTTGGATCAAGACTGCATTGCTAATTAAAGTGATCACAGAATTGTTGATTGCTTGAAAGTAAGCTGAAAAGACAGGAGTTTGCCAAATAGAGTTTGAAAGCAAAAGCTCTCCTCTATCCCCCAATACTAAAAAATAAATGGAAACAAATCATATCCAAATAAAACTACCTCCAAATGCCTCCATGGAGAAGAATAATAAGAGTGGAAATAATTTTTAAAAATTAGAATATTAAGACAGGGTGCTAGTGGCTCATGCTTATAATCCTAGCCACGGAAGAAGCTGAAGGCTGATGATCAAAGCCTGTTTGAGCAGAAAAATCTGTGAGACTTTTATCTCCACCAAACTAGCAAAAAGCCAGAAGTAAAGAGATGGGTTATATGGTAGAGTGCCAGTCTTGAATGAAAAAGTGAGAATGAAAAGTCCTGAGTTCAAGCCCCAGTCCCACCACACACCAAATTAGAATATTAAGTCTATTTTGTGCAGCATGTTTAACATACTATCTACATAAATAAATGAAGACATCTGATTTCATGGTTTTAAACTGACTTAAAAATCCAGATGTACCTTAATTGTTCAAAATTTGGCTTATGCTCACATGACTGACTTTTTAGATATATCATTGATTAGAAAACGAAAACCATGCCATGCATATTTATAACACTGGAGTACATTTCAAAGAACACGCATGGCTGAAGTTTTAATTTAACCGCAAAGATGTAGGTTGGGAAGAAATCATAGACAGCATCTACTTTTGTTCCCCTTTTCTCCTTTTTTCAAGGTGAAAAGAAGGCTACATAACTTTTTCAGTTTTCATCCAGTTAATTCACCTGATCCTGTAGTAAAACCCCAGAGATAGGCAGGGAATTTCATTCATCTTCATTTTCTAACAATATAATCTTGTTCAAAATATTTTGAAGGTTTTAGACAGTAGTCTCAGATTTGGATTAAGAACCGGAGACAGTAAGATGAATTGGCTCCAGTGTGGAATTTTGCATAGAATTGGCAGAGGAGGTCTAGGTTTTTTTTTTTTTTTCCAGTTTTAATTCTGGTGTTCTTTCCACTCCACTTAGGTGCAATTAATAGTTCCTGTCTGATTAGTCTCTCAAATTGAAGTCTAAACAGCATAGCCCTACAGTTTAGATTTGTATCATGTATCTCAGGATTTGGGAGGTGTGTGTGTGGGGAGGGGGGGGGTGGTAGACAGGAAAATAAATGAATGCCGGGCTGTGTCTGTGGCAGCAGGCAGGTAAGATGCCTGAGTTGTAGGACTTTCAGACTGATCAAAGAGTGATTTGGAACAGAGTTTACTTTAGACTTGTAGCCAAAGGACAATTGGGTGATTTTAGGCCATGCTTAAAGTTTCTGCCCATTCTCTGAATCTGTATCTGAACACCAGAGCTGACATATACATACAAAGTGTAGCTACAACCGCAGCAATGAGGTCACAGTTCCTTGAAGAAGATGGGAGGCTAGTTGTGTGGAGGCCAGTCTGGCATGTGAGAAATTCATCCTTCTCCTGGAGGTGAGCTGTCCTATGGGATACTGGTTACTGAGAATACATGAACAGCATCACACATTCTCATCCCAGATGGAATCCATAGCAACTGAGAAATGAGGGAGTCACGTGGGGAAATGGGAATGGAAGTTTATGAACACACCACATACCACCTCCTTTCCTCATTCCCACTGTGGTACAATGGAGGAGGGTTGGAAGGATTGTAGTCCTAATGATTTAATTAATAGAAAAGCATCACAGAATCACAGCTCAAGCTTGGCACAGCTCTGAGCACTATACAAACTTGGTCATCTAGCCCTATACATTTGTGAGCGGACTTCAAAATCTTTATTTTCATGTGGAAAGACATGCCGCTAAAACAAGTCCACTCTCAAGGGCTCCATAACCCATTAACGCTATACAGGACCATCAAAAACCAAACATACTTTGTAGTCGCCTAGAGGCATCGTAAGATTGTTGCTTAATTTAAACTTGTTCCTTACTACTTCGGGGGAAGGAAAACACAAACCTAAATCCGATGGGTCATTGTGCATTTAAATGAAGTTTTTTTTTTCATTATAGAAATAAATCGATATCTTAGCTATGGTAAATAATGCTGCAATAAACATAGTTGTGCTGGTAGCTTTAGTATGATCTTGTTTGTGATCATTTGGGTAAATGCCCAAAAGTGGGATTGCTGGGTCAGCTCTATGTGGAGTCTTTTGAGGAACCTCAATACTACTTTCCAAAGTGGTTGAACAAGTTTACACTCCCACCAACAATGCAGTA
>NW_012267219.1:3971769-3990026 GCF_000151885.1 Dipodomys ordii
AAAAAAAAAGAACCAAGATGATGCCTGTGGAGAAATGTTAGCGCATGGATATTTGCTTAGGGAGGACAAGTCTTAGTCAGCTGCTGCAAAAGGAGACCCTCTGTCGCTAAGGGGACAGCTTGAAAAATGTCATCATCTGACTAAAGGAGCTGGGAGGGGTTGGGAACCAAGAGTGAGATGCCAATGATGGATGGCACCCACTTCACAGGTGTGAGTAGATACTGAAGATACAGCAGCATCAAAAGAAGGAGACAGGAGATGGAAATGATTTAGGGTCTTGATAAGACTTGCAGAACTGTAAGCAGGAGGTGGAGGTAGATGGGGAGAGATGGGTGGTGGGGGAAGAGTGTGAGCAAGCATGGGGTCTTGGGTCTCCATCACATTTTAAAGGAAGTGGTGAAGTCAGTGTGCAGGTGTGGGATCAGCTTAGACACCCCGTTCTGGTGGGCAAATGCATATTTTCTTTTTACATGGCTGGGTTAAATTACTCCCCCTAGGTCATCCAATTAATCACTTGGAGAGCAGGGAATAGAATCCAGCTCTCCAGGCTCTTGTTTCACATCTGGAGCAGGCAAACCAGGCTTTCTTCTTTCTGAGACACCCACTTCATTAAAAAAAAAAAAAAGAGAGGGGGGAGGTCTTTTGCAAATCAATAAAGTTTTAACTCTTTTATACAGATCTGTCAAATTCTTTTGGGTGATTTGAAGCAGTAGAGTTACTACATAGACAAGCTGTAACTTGCCTTCTGGTGTATCTTCTATTCAAGAATTTTAAATACATGTTACATTTACTTTGATTTCCCCCTCCCTTCACCTCGATTTTTGAGCAATTATGCCGGAGAGCTGAAAAAAATGAGTTACAGATCTGAGAGAGCAACGTGTGCATAGCTTAACTGCTGCATGACTGATTGTGTGATATATTGCTCTTTTCACTAATAACCACAAAGCAGGTAAAGGCATGGCAGACTAATTTGGTTTATATGGCCAGCTGTAAGGCTAGACACTGCATCATTCTTTTCAGAAACCAGTGACTTTAGGCATGTGGAACTCGTCGTCATGACAACAATAAACCAGCTTTGAGTCTGAGTCTCAGCTCAGAAACTGCCTTGTCTCCATTACTTCCTGCTCATGACCTGACTTTTCTTACTCTCTGGGGCTGGGGGGCTGGGGATTTATAAAAGATCTATTGAACAGAGCTCCAGTATATGTTTAATGCTTAAAATGTCTGGGCTGCAAGTTTTGCTTGCACAGATGGCTAGAGGCTGGAAGGAAGATAGATCAATCATTATTATTGCTAATGACACAGTTATAAGGTTGTACACAAAGGTGAGCAGATTTGAAAAAGAGGAAAAAGGCAATGAGAAAACTGACTTGGAATTCTTTGAGTAACATAAAAGTAGCTACAGCAAATAAAATACATTTTGTTAATACACAAGGGAATTATACTATGATTCTGGAAAGAACTAGTGAAAATATGTCATGAAGAATAATCAAACAATATTAATATACTAAGTTCAGTGTGGATGTGTGGGTGTGCAGCTTGTAATTCAAAGACAAATCAGAAGGCATTCATGGAAAAAATTGTAAGTGATAATTTTTGTGTTCTTGTGTTTTGTGGATTTAATAGTGACTATTTTCAGAGGTAAGATTATGAAATACTGGGGTTCAATGTCTTCCATTAAATATCAACTGTGATTCTTGCAAGATGTCTCATAATGCACAGTCACTTGCTACTCACCTTTCAATCATATCATTTGCACAGTAGGGCTGTGGAGAAAAGAAATGAGAGAAAAGGCTTAGTTCAATTAGTAGGAAATCTGTCCATTTGATTATAATGATTGAACTCTACTGTTTCAGAGACAAAGAGGTTTTTTTTCCTCTTTTTTTAGGAGAGATGTTTTGGGCTTTACTCTTTTACCATATAATCTGGTTTATAATGAGGGTAGAGCTTTAAAGGTTGGAGATGGCACCAAGAGCAATAAGTGAGTGGCTAACATAATGGATGATATGCCCTATAGTCTTTGGTAGCCTTTTACTTCTGGGTCTTCCCCATCTCCCACAGGAAGTAAGAAATTCCAACTTCAACTTTGTTTCCCATTACTTAGCACTAGTTCTATAGGACTACCTTTTTAAAAGGCTTCTGTTTTCTAGCCCGTTCACCCACCAGCCAACCAGCAAAGAAAGAAAACATGGAACAAATCCTAGATAGATGTCAAATGCTTCTTTTCTTTCCTATTTGCTGAGAAACAATGATTTTCTTCTTCAGAAACCAGCAGTATGCCTTCATGGTCATATGATTTAATTTCTTAGTCATCAAATAGCTACCCTGAGGGCAGGTTCTCTCTCTGATCTCATTATGAAATATCATCGAGTGCATTCAGTTATCAAACTATAACTTAAGAAGTCATGAGCCACAAGATGATTATGTTTTGTTTCTTATCATAAACATTTAGTGGTATCACAAACAATTAAATTTCTCTGTGTTATCGTGATAGGGCATTATAATTCTTAACAATGGTGTTAGTTTGTTTTCTGAGATATAGAATTAGATTACACTTTTACCAAGTTTGAAAGAATTGATTTTTGTATATTCATCATTGACAGAGGAAATATGCCTCATTAAACACTTGAGAGAGTTAATATAACTTAAGAAAAAGAGAAATGCAGCAATATTCTGCAGTAATGTTATATATATTCAAATAATGAGTTGCTTAAGAGTAGTGAAAAGTAGGGCTGGGAAGGTGGCTCAGTGGTAGAGTGCTTGCCTTGCATGCCTGAGGCCCTGGGTTCAATTCCTCAGCACCACATAAGCAAAAAGAAAAAAGCAGGAAGTGGCAGTGTGGCACAAGTGGTAGAGCGCTAGCCTTGAGCTGAAGAGCTGAGGGACAGCGCCCAGGCCCAGAGTTCACGCCCCACAACCGGACCCCCCCCCAAAAAAAAGAGTAGTCAAAAGTAAACACTAGCACATTAGGTATTTGATCATATAAAATAGGTATGTGTTATATACCTACTATACTTTAGAAAGGATATGATTGCATGAGTAATTTCTGGATGTTACAGATAGTATTTACACTGATAAAGGCCCATTCCAATATTACTGTAAAATACTATTTTTTCATACAAAATGGTCTTATGTTGAAAGTTCTTTTCTATCTTTTTATTAAATACAGATAAAATTAAGTCAAAGTTTAGGAGATTTTTTTCATGAAATCTCATAATTCATAAATATTGGTTCTACGTCTGTAAGCTTGAAGGATATTTTTTGAAAGCTTAGGCTGTTTTTTTTTCTTCTGTAAGTTTGACTGTTTAGTCTATGTAAAAGATAAATCTTTTGAAGATTCAAAGTCTTTAAACATGCCCAGAGGAAACAATTGTGTTTTTAGGAGTTTCTTACTGGAATATTTCTGTCTCTTCAATATTGGTATGTTTTTGTTACTGTTCACAAATGTTGCTGATAAAGGAATTTCAAGTAGGAAATTGAAACAATGGTAAAATAAATCTATTTCTTAATATGTACCAGAAGTCTGATTCATCAAATGTGGCTTGTTGTTTATGATATGCTTAAGAGGAGAGAACAGAGAGACTCCAGCTTTTCCTGGTTGATATATAGGATTGTTCATAAACTCCCCCCCTCACACACACACACATGGTAAAGTCAGATTCTTTTTTTTTTAAATCTCCAATAGAGCATAAATGGTATGCAAGAGTATTAAATACAAGTGTAGTCAAAGTAAACTTCTACTTTAGACCTTTATTACATCTGTGATTTCTTTTTAGTGACATAAGAGCTGCATTGTACACACAAACACATGTTGAATTGAAACTCCTTTGTACAGCTACTTAGAATAAAAAATTAAAAATTCAGAAAATGATGAATAGACATATAATATTAATCTAGACTTTTTACATTTCATAAGCATGCTATTCCTAACTATGTGCCTTTCTTTGTTTCTTTCTGATTTTCTATTCATGGATTCTTTGCAACCTTTGCTGTTTATTCAAATCCTATTCATCTTTCTAAAGTCCAGTTCAATGATAACCTTTATATGGTACTTTTCTAATGATGTCAACCTATGTCAAATGCTTTCTTATAAGATCTAAACACTGCAAATTAGTAAGTATTGGTTTTTGATACTTAATCAAATCATACCTTATTGTTAGACTATTTAATATTTTCTTTTTTATCCACATCAATTAGTTGTACAAGGGGTTTCAGTTTTACTATTTTCTTTCTTTTTTCTTTTTTTTTGGGGGGGGGGGTCAGTCGTGGGGCCTGAACTCTGAGCCTGGGTGCTATTTCTCAGTTCTTCAGCTCAAGTCTAGCACTCTACCACTTGAGCCACAGTGCCACTTCTGGCTTTTTTTTTTCTTTTTGCTTATGTGGTGCTGAGGAATTGAACCCAGGGCCTCATGCATGCAAGGCAAGTGCTCTACCACTGAGCCACCTTCCCAGCCCTACTAAGCCCTACTAACCTAAGAGTTATATTAATAAGTGCAAGAACTCAATTAATTTGTAATTGCTTAAGGTGCAAGTTTTTTAGTTTAGGAGACAACTGTGCTAACTTGCTCTGTAACTAAATCCACCATTGTCATTTCAAAATTTCAGATTTCCTTGAAAGTTAAGGATGCTTGTTACAAATGATACAATGTAAATTATTGTTAGAAAATTTACATATAATACCTGAGCTAATTCTAGTACTTTGCATAGTTAAACAGTATGATACTATTTAGTATTTAATTAATTTTTTGATATTGTGAGGCTTTGAACAATTCCAAGTGATTTATTTTATCTTATGATTACCCGCCTATTATCACTGTTGAAAGTGAAATATGTTCCTTTTTTTTTGCCTTTTCTTCTCACCTTATCTTTCCCATATTCTGATTATTCTTGTATGGGTAGCTTAAGAAGAGATGCAAAACTGATGAGAATTTGAGTGAGCTTTGGCTTTTATTATCCTATCTCCACAAGGAAATAAGGCTTTGATCTAGTTCCTCAGAAAGTTAATCCGAGTGGTTTTGTGGAGATGTGTACCTGGATAGCTACAGGAATACACATTTTTAATCTCTTGGTGTTGAATACTTAATCCACTTCAGATTCTTGGCAAAGAGATTTAAAGAAAGAACAAAATAATTACATTCTTCATGGGCTTTGTTTTCTGCAATGAATATTTGGTAGCACTATTTGGCGTTTTACAATTTAATGAGAATGCTTAGGAAAATGGATTTAGATTACTTAAAATAAGGTAAAACTAATGATTTTTGTGGTCTTGGGTAAGTAAATTTAAAGTATGTCTTTTAAGGATGGGACAGTTTGGCTAGGAGTTTTATTATTCAATTTGTTTCCCTCAGCAGAATGAACGATAAACAGAGAATACACTATTTCCAGTGGAATAAATTAAATAATTATTCTCCACGCGAAACAGCTTGTTTAAAAAGTTCATCTATTTTTCTATTTAAAAAAAACCACCAAACCTCTGTATGCTGATGCAGGCCATAATAACCCATTAAATTTAAATATAAATCTGTTCATTAGAAAATTTCTTTAAAGCAAACATTTATTTTAAGAAGCACTTTTTCATTTTATTAAGAAAAATATTAATCAAGCCAATATATATCTAAGCCAATTTTATTAAGGAACATTTGTTCAAGTAGTATATAGGATCTTTAATTTTACATGATATGTCATAACATAGCTCTGTATAAAAAAGGAAAATAAAAAGTAACTAAAATCTCATCAGTCGTGTGTGTGTGTGTGTGTGTGTGTGTGTGTGTGTGTGTGTGTGTTGCTAGTATTGGAGCTTCAACTCTACCAGTTGAGCCACACTTGGATTTCTGGCTTTGCAGGTTAATTAGAAATAAGAGTCTCATGGACATTTTTGCTCAAGCTGATTCTGATTCAATAATCTTTATATCTCAGCCTCCTGAGTAGCTAGGAATACAGGTGTAAGCCACCAGCACCCAGCTCTCATCAATCTTATATAAATATTTAACATTTAGGGGAATTTATAATACATATGCATACAGGGAAGTTTATAAGTTAGTGTCTTTTTCAGTTTACAATTATGGCGTTTTTCATATTTTATTTTTATGCACAAATATAGTCTTATGCATGCATAATATACCACCAAGTATATTTCCATAATTTTAACTACTTTCTCTTTTATGAATAATGGAAGATATTTGTATTGAAAATTTGAAATACAAACAAAATAAATTACATCATTTTACTACTTGCGCTGAATCTTGGGTCTTGATTTACAAGAAAAACTGTTAGAAATTAATTCTGATATCAGCAAAAGGATGAATAAACATTTTCACAAGTTATGCTCATTTTTAATTTCATAATTCATAGTTTTAAATAAATGTATATGTGAAACAAATATTTTGATTTTGGATAAGAAGTAATATTTCATTACTGATATATTGGCAGTTTGACAGAAATTCTGATTGAATTATCCATGTTAGTTCATCTTAATTGCTTTCCCCTCCTTAAATAATGCAGTTTTTCTTTCTTATGTGATCCCCAATTTTTTAATCTTTTTATTATCTTGTATATACACCTATTCCAAATTAGGTAAAATTTAATCTTTAAATTTTCATGTTGGTAATGAATAGAACGGCAACTGAGCAACAGTTATAGAAAATTTATGTGCTATTTGGGACAGGATATGTTTGATTTTACATCTTATCAAGATGTACATTTTTAGAAATTTGTGAAACATTCCCTGGAAAATTGTGTCATGGTTTAAACAGATTGAGAGCTTTCATTTAATGTCAAAAGGTTTTTGATGTGAACAAACCTAAATTAGGAATTTATTTAAAGCTGAGTGTTTTTTTTTCTCTCTCAGTTTACCCAAGGAAGAGGCAGCTAGGTGTTAAAGTTGTACTGGTTTTCTTTTGCTTACAAATTGAGTTGGAGGCCTGTTCTGGCATTAGGTGGACAAAGAATAATTCTGCTTGTCTTTAGTTCTCTATATTCCTTATCTTACATATCCCTTTTCTCCCCTGGTTCTTCTATTCCATTCAATAGTGGTTTATGGAAGCCAGTGACTTTGGTACTTTTTTCTATATTTATTATTCAAGAACTCTCCTAAGAACAAATAGAATATTTTTGCTGTTGTTCACATTTAGAGTTTGAACTCTGGGTCTTACCACCCACTAGGCTGTCACTCTACCACTTGAATCATGCCTCCAGTCTGACATTTTGCAAGATGGAGTCTTGAAGACTTTTCTGCACAGGATGCCTCCAAACTGAGAGTCTCTAGATCTCAATCTCTTAAGTAACTAGGATTGTAGGTCTAACCCACCAGTGCCTGGCTGTCTGGGAAAACCTTTAAGAACGTTTCAATATTGCCTTTTTTTATATGAACCTTAAAGTTTTAGATCTTTCCTGGCTTTAGCAGAATTGTCTCTTTCTTCTGATTGGATGCCCACAGCTGTGAGGATTCAAAAAGTTAGGAAAAGTGTGGTAATGGGCAAGGAGAAGGGGTCTGGGATGGTGTGGAGTTGGTATGTGGAAATAGAAGAAACAAGGTGCCAAGTAAAGTAACATTAGCCTCCTCCCTAGACTAGTAGGGAGTTTACTCAACTCAAAAGAAGAAAAAAAAGTAGGGCAGGAGGTTTGGTTTAAGTGGCAGAGCACCAGCTGAGCAAGCCAGCCAAACGAAGTGAGGCTCTGAATTCAGCTGCTAGTCCCACTTTTATTTGTTTATTTTATTTTATTTTATTTTTTTAATTGTGAAAATCCCGTACAGAGGGGTTACAATTACATGAGCAAGGTAATGAGTACATTTCTTATCAAGCATTGTAGCCTCCTCCTTTGTTTCCCCTTCCCATCCCTTCCCATTCCCCTCTACCCCCCTGCCCCGCCTTCGTTTTTTGACATAACGTCTTGTACATCTCATGGTTGCAATGGGCCCACCTGTATCCCTATTTAAACAGTTTGTTTTTTCCCTTCCCCTCTACAAATTATACCAACATCAAATACAGTGAAAACAGGGGTCATACTGTAGGGGAGGGACATACAAAGCAACAAAGAAAAAAAATAGGTATCAGTTCTTACCACTGAGCTTTCTGTAACTGAAAGTACTAATAGCTATTTCGGTGTTTTTTTCTCATTGCATTCATCTTTCGTATGACAAGATTTCCAGTTCACTTCCTTAAGAGCTTAAATCTGTATTGTTCAGAGTGACTCCCAAAGTTCTCGGTAGGTCCCACTGCTGCATGTTTCAGATTTATGATAGGGTAAGGAATCGGAACCACAATGTCAACCAAACTGGCAATCTGGCAAGATATTCTTCTTACCAGGGTTAGCAATGACTGGTTTATAGAGAGGCTACCTTGAGTAATACTTCTTTGGTTTCTTTAGACTTTGTACTATACATAGATGGGAAAATTATATAATGAGCTAATGTGGAAAATGGATGCTGGTAAAAATTGGACTACAGTGGAGGAGGGCTAAGAGTACTTTGCCACTAACCAGTTATAAGACCTGGAGCAGGTCATACAATCCCATGACTTTCTCCATTTGCAAAATGATGAAGTGTTTTAATGGAATGTAACACATGCACAGAAAGTGTGTGCATTGAATTACCACATTCTCACATCAACACTATATTGGTGTTGCTTGCATATTAACACTGGCTATTGATGAAGTAGAGGATAAATGCTAACATGTTCATTTTAACTAATGAATTTGGACTTTTGGATATTTCCCATCTTAAAACATACAATTTTCAGGGCTGGGAAGGTGGCTCAGTGGAAGAGTGCTTGCCTTGCATGCATGAGGCCCTGGGTTCCATCCCTCATTACTACATAAACAGAAAAAGCCAGAAGTGGCACTGTGGCCCAAGTGGTAGAGTGTTAGCCTTGAACTAAAGAGCTGAGGGACAATGCCCAGGCCCAGAGTTTAAGCCCCACAACTGACAAAATAAATAAATAAAATTAATTAATTAATTAAAACATACCCTTCAGTGTCTGAAAGAAATCTTTGGTGCCATAGTGTGTTTTCCTTGCTTATAATATCATTCTGGTGTTCAATGTGTCATCTTGATGTGGAAAATGAAAACACTTCCTTATATACCACCTACCTCAATTGTTCTTCCTGGCACTAGCCTGAAACCACTCAAACTTGCAAAACAAGTTACCTGCTAAAAGTTCCTGCTGACCCTGGCCATATAATCCCTGCTACAACCAGACTCTGGGCTACCTCTCTGATCCAACCAGGGAGTTTGCCTGGGAGCCGTACCTCAATAAACTTTTCCTTTATTCACCTTTACCTCCTCCTCATGTTCTTTCCTTGCCTAAAACCTTACACCTCCCTCTTTTCCTCTCTTCTTCCCTTCCTATCCTTCCTTCTTCCCTCCTTCCTTCCTTCTTTCCTTCCCTCCCTTCTTTATGACCTTCCTTTTTTCTCCCTTCTTTTATCCTCCATTCTTTTCTCTCCCTTCTTCATCCTCTATTGAAATTTTCTCCTTTCCCCTCACTCATTTCCTCCTTTCCTCTTTCCCTCCCTTTCATCCACAAGAATAAAGCTACATCTCATCTTTAGGAAAATAGAGTAAAACCTGACCACTTTCTCTGCACTGTTGCGTATGGCAAAGCTAATTTTATTCATGACAAAGACAATATAAAAAAGGTACTGCTGAGACTTCAGACTGTGAAAGCCAAAGTATAAAGCTAAGTCTAAAAAAAAAAAATAGGAGAAGAGAGCTATTCTTAAGAAGTGACATAGCTTTCAACTGAATTGTTTTGGGAACAGCTAGCAAGTTTTTCAAAACTTAAGAAGTGAATTTGCTCCTTCTTATTTAAGAGATGTTGTAATTGGTCAACTAGTGTTCTGATTAGTGGAGTAGGAAGATTTGTGTAAGCTAGCACGTCCTCCCTCACACCTCTGAATAATCTACTCTCCATCCTTTGGGGTTGGAGCACTGAGTCTCTATTGAGCATTTCAGATGCCTCCACTGCCCAGTAGAGCCTAGGGTGTCTCTAACTCCTTCCTCCCTGAATTCTCTTGACGTCTTGCAAGTGAAAGCTGATCACATCCCTGATCTCTTCCCTTCCACACCACACCCCTGATCCTTTGTTCTTATCTTTCTATCAAAGGCCTTTAGCCTAAATTGCCCAATTACTCTTTTACAATTCAAATTGGAGGTTAACAAGCTGTGCTAGGCTTCCTTCTGGGCTGTGCTTCTGGGGCGAGGCCCTCAAGTAAATATTTGTTGAATTGTTGAACAGCAGTCTTTAACTGAGTGCATTGCTTTCTCCCTTACAGTCTTAATACTTCAAGTGAATATGACTGGGATCTCTTTTAGGCTTACCAGGAGATTTCTTTGAATTTGGGATATTTATCACTTAGGTTTATGTTAACAACACAGGCTTTGCCAACAGACAAATGGAAGTTTAAGCTCCATCTCCTTACTGAGTTGATTAAGTTTGCTCAAATTGTTTAATTTCTCAAGGACTCATTTTCTGTGTCAAGTAAGGATGATGACATTTAGCTCATTAAATGGTTTTAAAGATGAGGTGTCCGAATGGATGCAATAATGGTTGTAGGAAGAAAGCACTTTTCCCATCTATTATGCCATCTTTACTAAATGGTTTATTACTAAAGCATTTATTTCTCAGCACCAAGTAATAATAATAAGCAAGATGTGTGTTGCATTTACATGCTATGTACTGTTTGAAATTCTTTCCCTGCGTGAATTCATTTGTCCCTCTTAACAACCCAATGAAACAAGCACTGTGGTCTCTCTTTTATATAAGAAGAAATAATAGCACAGAAAAGTGAGTCTAGTGACTTTCTAAGAACATAGACTTAGCAAGGTGTAAAATTCATGGTTAAGACCTGGGTATCCGGAATCTGCATTTATCCTCTTTTTTGAACAGCCTCTGAGTACTTGTGTTTTCTCTCCTTTCTTAGTGTTGGGAAGAGGGCAATGTAGAGAATGAGTCATAAAACTTGAATTGCACTCTAGATTATGAGCAGTTGATTACTTGGAGAAGGCACTCATTCTCTTTAAGCCTTTGGTTACTTTCCTTATCTATGAAACAAATTGGATAGTGAAGGACCTGTTTTTCTCTTCCTAACACCTTGGGGAATTGTCTCTCTCCCAACCTATTTCAGAAGGTCAGCTGATCACAGGGCTATCAGCTCTCCTCCCCTCTCCCCCCTCCCCCGCCCCCAATTCAGGGCTTCAGATTTCCCTGTATCTCAAAACACAGTGACTGAGTTGGGGCTGACATACAAACAATATGCAACCTTTGAAGAATGAGTCCATTTTGATTTCCAAACTAGAGAAGATGACACAGGAGTATAAAGTTGCCTGAGACCATCTCTGACTTAAGACGAGAGAATCTGCCTGAAACTGAATTGAATAAAAAGCCAACAGCCATCAGGAATGTCAATTTAAGAATTGAGATCATGGAGGAAAGGAGAGAAAAGAGAAAAGAGGATACAGAAAGAAGGATATTTATGACAATTACTTTGCTTCCTAAAGTTAGTATATCTCTATACATTTTTAGTTTTGCCATTTAATAAAACACTCCACCTTCCCCAAATAATTGATGTGTCTTTCTTTTACTTAATAGAGCTAAAGCTTTTATTCGTAGACCTTAAAGATATGATCCTCTTCCAGCTATAACATTCTGCAAACATGTTTCATTATAACATCCTAGTTAAAAAATAAGAATATTTTTGATATTTGATAAATATTTTTAATAAGTTGAATTAAAAAAGTAAATTAAGCCAGGTGCAGGTGGCTCACACTTGTAATCCTAGCTACTAAGGAGGCTGAGATATGAAGATCATGGTTCAAAGCCAGCTCAGTCAGGAAAGTCTGTGAGATTCTTATCTCCAATTAACAAGTAAAAAGTAGAAAGTAGAGCTGTGGTTCAAGTGGTAAAATGCTAGCTTTGAGGAACATAGCTCAAGGACAGTTCCCAGGCTGCCCCTGTTCAAACCCCAGGACTGGCACAGAAAGAAATGAAAATGAAAATAAATTAAGTTAAATAATTTAAGTTGTTTGTCCAACTAGAAATCCATAATACAAAAAGGTATAGCTAAGACGGAAGAATTTCAAATGACTTTTATAGGTTTCTAAAAATGAACTGCATTGTTAATGATCTGAAATGTTTAAAGTGGATATTTCATTGGCTTAGAATTCTAGACCTTTTTCTTTGAAAAGCCAGCTCTGAGTTAAGGGCTGATAGAAATTAAAGAATGGTTTTTAGGGGATAAAGACAAATCTGTCCCTGAAGTCAACAAACAAAACAAAATAAAAAGATAGCATTATTGAGGGATCAGTAGAATGTATAGAGAATTTCCAACCATGTTAATATAACATCATAAATAAATTTCAAAGACACAATACAAAGCAAAAAATTGAATGGCTCTGTAATTCAGGATTTTTATCATGTGCATGTCAGATCCACTTGTACTCACTCACCCAACCCCAAATTTATATCCACAACATAAATGGACATTCAGAATACATGTATAATCAACACACAAATATATGAATTAGGTAAATATGTATACATAGAAACACAGACATTTTTATATTAGTAAAAACACATATACAGAAACACAATTCTTTTTTAATTTTAATTTTTTTTCTTTTTTATTGTGAAAATACTGTACAGAGGGGTTACAATTACATGGGCAAGATAATGAGTACATTTCTTATCAAGCATTTTTGCCTCCTCCTTTGTTTCCCCTTCCCTTCCATTCTCATCCTCCTCCCCCCCAACCCTCCTCCCCCCACCACCGAAGTTGTAAAGTTCATTTTTGACATAACGACTTGTACTTCTCATTGTTGCAATGGGTCCACCTGTATCCCTATTTAAACGATTTGTTTTTTCCCTTCCCCTCCACAAATTATACCAACATCAAATACAGTGAAAGCAGAGGTTATACTGTCGGAGAGGGACATACAAAGCAACAAAAAATAATCTTATAAATGTGTTAGAAACAATGGCATGAAAGAAAATACATATCTTAGGGTTCATTTCCCTAACATCAACTTATCTGACCTTTTCTGCTTGACTCAGACATATACTAGTTATTGCAAATAAGGGAAACCATGGGACCTATGTTTCTTTGGGCCTGGCTTACTTCACTTAATATATTTTTTTTTCCAAGTCTTTCCATTTCCTAACAAATGGGGCAATGCCATTCTTTCTGATGGAGGCATAGAATTCCATTGTGTATATATACCACATTTTCTTGATCCATTCATCTACTGAGGGGCATCTGGGTTGGTTCCAGATCTTAGCTGTGGTAAATAAGGCTGCAATAAACATAGTCGTGCTGGTAGCTTTAGTGGGGTCTTGTTTGTGAACATTTGGGTAAATGCCCAAAAGTGGGATTGCTGGGTCATAGGGGAGCTCTATGTGAAGTCTTTTGAGGAACCTCCATACTGCTTTCCAAAGTGGTTGAACAAGTTTACACTCCCACTAACAATGCAGTAAGATTCCCTTCTGTCCACATCCCCTCCAGCATCTGTTGTTGTTAGAGTTCTTGATTCTAGCCATTCAAACTGGGGTGAGGTGGTATATCAATGTTGTTTTGATTTGCATTTCTTTTATGGCTAGGGAGGTTGAGCATTTCTTCCTGTGTCTATTGGCCATCCTTCTTTCCTCTTCAGAGAAGTTTCTCTTTAAGTCTTTAGCCCACTTATTTATTGGGCAGTAGAAACACAATTCTTTTTTCCCTTTCTCTCTCTTTCTCTTTTCTTTTCTTTTCCTTTTTTTTTTTTTTGTGTCAGTTGTAGGACTTAAACTTAGGGCCTGGACGATATCCCTGAGCTTGTTTTACTTAAGGCTATAGCTCTACCACTTTGAATAACAGCTCTACTTTCTGTCTTCTGGTGGTTGATTGGAGATAAGAGTCAATTGGACTTTCCTCCCTAGACTGGCTTTTAACCACTATCCCCAAATCTCAGCCTCCTGAATATTCAGGTTTACAGATATGAGCCACCAGCACCCAGCTAGAAACATAATCCTTATATTCAGATATGGTCATATATTTTGACCCACACAGAATATTTCTACTGTAGTCATCCAACTGAATGCTCCATAAGGAAAGCAAGCTCTTTAAATGCCATATGCATTATCTCATAACCCCCTCAACAGAGGTATGAGACAAACAATATCATCACTTCTATTTCATGAATAGGAATACTGAGATGTAAAAAGTTGAAATAACTTGCTAGACATTTCCCATCTAGTAATACAAGTCTTTCTGGTTTTAACTAATTATTAAAATCATTATGTTAGTCTGTTCCTTCCAAATTGAATTCATTTTAATAATAATAGACAATGATTCATGCTATTACCTACCCAACAAAATGGGGAGTAAGAGGTGAAAGTGAGATAAGATAATAATGTGTGTGAGAGAGAATATGCATATGGTAAATAAGAACCAAGTTATCTATCTATCTATCTATTTATCTATCTATCTATCTATCTACCTAGGAGCTAGTGTTGAGAGAGAGAGAAAAAAACGAAGATACAGTTTCCTTCTCCAAAGTTCCATTTATTGTTGGTTGGTTAGATTCATGTAAATTCTATGCATAATGTGAACTCATCAAGAGCTCCAGCCTGCTCTGCTGCTAGCAGGGTCCTTAGAGCTTTGGGAGACAGAAAGTGAGTGATCGGGCCAGCAAAGGCCAGAAGAAGCATGCTCCAGCCTGCCAGCTGCAGCTGCTGAAATGTAGCAGTCAATTTAGTATTTCCTGTGCAGGCCCTCTGAAAAAAGTTCCCAGCTTGTTTGTATGTGACTAGCTTATGTCTCCAGGATGCCTTGAACGATGCCTTTTTCAGGGGTCATTTCTTCTCATAAACATGGTTCTGGCTCCATAGGGCATGGGCTGCATTTATACAGCCATGCTTATGAAAACAGGGACATATGATTCCTACGTGGAAAACGGATCATTTACTCTTCGTTCACAGACAGGACTTTTCTAAGTCCTTAGAGCAGAGTGAGGTGCCGTGTCCTTCTGTATATTGAGATGATGGAGACCAGGTAATGCTCACCCAGGAGATAAAGCTTTGAAAGACTTAAACATGTGGGAGGTCTTTGTGAGAGTGAGCCAGGATCTCCACTTAGCTCGACACATAGTGCTAGCTGCTCCCATCTGTGAACTGCTCAAGTGGAAGCAGCAATGGCGTGTCTTAGAGTTTGGGGTTGATTCCCAGTGGCTTTGCCCTGCAAGAACCTCAGAGAATAGCTTCAGTGTGAGTGCACTTGTGGACTTGTTATGACATCTATTGAAGAGTTGATTGAACATGACTGACCTGGGATTTCTTTAAAAGTTCAGAAGATGCAGCATTGATGTATACCTAGTTTCATGAATTTGTTACTTAAATTTTTCTAATGAACTGGGGGTATAAAAATGCTTGATCATTTTACTTAGCAAGTGAGTCATTATAGTTTTTTTTTTAACCACTAATACCTCCTGAAAACTTACTACATACTAGATGTACAGTATACTACAGATAGATAAATAGATATAGATGTGTGTGTGTGTGTGTGTGTGTGTGTGTGTGCGAGCGCGCGCGCGCACGCACACGCTGGTACTGGGGTTTGAACTCAGGGCATGGCTGAAAGTTGAGCCACCACTGGGCCTCTGGTTTTTTTGATAGTTTATTAGAGATGAGTCTCACAGACTTTTTTGCCTGGGATTGATTTCAACCTTCAATCCTCAGATCTTCCTGAGTGGCTAGGATTACAGGTGTGAGCCACTGGTGTCTAGCTATTTTACTCTTTAGCTAGCATTCAGTCCATCAGTGTGTGCTATCTGTTTGCATTGTTTCTTTCAGTCTCCCTATACTGGGTTTCTCTTTACTGGAATTTGAAGCACTATAGAAGCAGGAGCAATGCACATAAGCCTGAAGCCCTCTTTTAGGTTTTCATAAATAGGTTTCCCATGGATGAATGGGTTTATTAGGCATATCATGGTACCAGCCTGCACGAGCATATTGTGTGTCCAGTTCTGTGTTCCTGATAGCAAAATGAGGCTTTGGGAATTTAAATATCTTAAGGCCACATAGCTGACAAGTTGCTTAATTTATAGTTTATAGAATTCTGTCTTCATACTCCATGTTCTTCATAGCTGGTTTATGTTCTCTAAACAATTCTACATGATTAAGATATCTGGCTTTCTCCTGAACATAGGAAATTATAGTGAGGAGAAAGAAGGAGTTATTGTTATTTGCAGAAGTCTGTACCTGTCATTAGAAGATAGCATACTTGGAGTTTCTGGGAAACAGCATTGCCTTTGCTTCCTCTCTGATGGGCAGAACACTGGGAAGAGGCCATAGCTTGGTGTTTCTCTTCTATAGCCTAACAGAAAGAAAAAAAAAAAAACCTATGTAGAAGGAAGAACCAGGCCAATATGAAGTGTTAGGAAATCACTTGTAGCTCTTGTTCTCTTGTTCTTCATCTGCTTAGCTATGTCTTGTGTTTCTGAAAGCATACAGGTTTGAGCAAGGTATGCTTGTGGTTTGGATTTAAAGCAGAAGGAAATAGAAAAGTGTTGGTGATCTTTTCCAATTTGATCAATATGTATACACTTCTATATATTGCTTTCTTGTATCTAAATATATTCCTAGTTATTGCAAATAAGGGAAAGCATGGGTATATCTGAGACAAGCAGAAAAGGTCAGATAAGATGATGTTAGCGAAATGAACCCCAAGATAAGAACACACGTGGTTTTTTTTCTTTCTTGCTATTGTTTCTAACATGTTTATAAGGTAATACATGATTTTTTTTGTTGTCCCTCCCCCATGGTATAACCCCTGTTTTCACTGTATTTGATGTTGGTAAAATTTGGGGAGCAGAAAGGAAAACACAAATTGTTTAAATAGGGATACAGGTTGACCCATTGCAACAATGAGATGTACAAGACACTATGTCGAAAAACAAGCTTTACAATTTAGGCGGGGGTCAGAGGGAGTGTAGTTTGGAGATGGGAGGGAAAGGATGGTAGGGGAAAAACAAAGGAGGAGGCAACAATGCTTGATAGGAAATGTACTCATGACTTTGCTCATGTGATTGTAACCCCCCTGTATGGTATTTTCATAATAAAAAACTTATTAAAGGGCTGGGAAGGTGGCTCAGCAGTAGAGTGCTTGCCTTGCATGCATGAGGCCCTGGGTTCAATTCCTCAGCACCACATAAGCAAAAAGAAAAAAGCCGGAAGTGGCGCTGTGGCTCAAGTGGTAGAGCGCTAGTTTTGAGCTGAAGAGCTGAGGGACAGCGCCCATGCCCAGAGTTTAGGCCCCACGACCGGACCCCCCCAAAAAAACTTATTAAAAATAAATAAATATAAATAAATAAATTTCTACACCTAGAACTAGATGGATTGTCCATCTACAATGATCCATCAACTACATTTTACATGCAGGAAGCAAGTTCTATGAAAGTTCTCTCATTCTGCTAAATGCCAAAGATATAAGGTAAACAAAGATTACATAGAAGGAGGATAATAAAGTTGTAAATGAAAATGCAAGCTAGGTAAGTCTCCCTTATCTGATATGCTTGGGATGAGAGGAGTTTCAGAATTTGGAATGTTTCAGGTTTTGATAGATTTACATATACATAAGGAGATATCTTGAGGAAGCATGAAATTTATTTATGCTTCACATAAATGAATGGATATATATGTATATGTGTGTGTGTATGAATGGAACTATATATGTGTGTATATGTAAGTGAGGATATGTTTGTATATAATGCCTCATACACATAGCCCGAAGTGACTTTTCTGCAATATTCTTGGTATATATGTGTTTTTATCACATGTTGTGTCTGACTTTTGACATTATGCTTGCACTCAAAAAGTTTCAAATCTTTAGTTTGGATCCTCAGATTAGGGATGATGAACCATCCTAAAAACGCTGTATTCTCAACAAGCAATTCCTCCAGAGCAGGTGAAACTTTCACCAGGACACTGAAGAATTTCAGGTCTCCTTAGAGCAGGTTCTTAGGCTTCCAAGGGACTACTTGCTACCCTTGTGACCATCTATCAGTTTCCTGCTCTTAGTCATCTGTTTGTGATTTTGAAGCTGTAGAGCTAGTGGGGTGGCTCAAGTGGTAGAGTGCTGCCATGAGTGAAATAACTTTGAATTGGTGACAGGATAAGTCTGAGAGAAGATGTAGATACATTTTTTTTTATTTTATTTGTGAACATACTGTACAGAGGGGTTACAATTGCATGGGCAGGATAATGCGTACATTTCTTACCAAGCATTGC